>NW_027138614.1:0-40987 GCF_035084215.1 Heptranchias perlo
TATATTGCAGGATATAAGATAATCAGAAAGGATAGGGAAGGAAGAGGGTGGAGGATCTGTACTAATTAGAGATAATATAATGGCAGTAGAAAAAAGGGACATAACTAACAGAAGGATAGAAACAGAATCCATATGGATTGAAAAAAATAAGGGATTGATCACACTGATCGAGGTATCCTACAGACCATCTAATAGTGGAAAGGAGGTGGAGGAAGAAATATGTGAGCAAATATGTCAAATGAGCAAAGGACATAGAACAATAATCATGGAGATTTTAACTACCCCCAAATAAACCGGCAAAAAGAGGTAGGGAAAGGGGAATGGAGTTTTTACAATGTGTACAGGACTCCTTTCTTACTCAGTATGTAAAAATCCCATCAAGAGAGGAATCACTGCTGGATCCAGTAATGGAAATGAACCAGAACAGATCAGAGAAGTAAGCATTGGGAACAGCTAGGCAATAGCGATCACAACATAATAAGGTTTAAAATAAAGATTGAGAAGGACTTCCATTACACAAAGATCACAGTAATAGGTTGTAAAAAGCTGATTTTAAGGGGATGTGAATGGAACTAGGGAAAATAAACGAGAAAAATGTACTGTCAGACAAAGAGAGAGAACAGCAATGGGAAACATTTAAACGGGTGATCAATAGAGTCCAGGAGAAATATATCCCACTAAAAGCAGGAACAAACTCGCCAGTAATGATACACCATGGATGGATAAAGAGATAAGGGTAAAATTGAAACTAAAGAAAAAGGCACACACTGAGTACATGGACAGTAAAGGAGAGGAGGACAAAAGGGAACACAGAGGTTAGGAAGAAGTTTAAAAAGAATAATTAGGAAGGCAAAGAGAAACTAGAAAATTAAATAATCAAGGAATATAAAAAGAAATAGTGAAGTATTCTACAGACACACAAATAACAAAAGAAAAATCAGGATAGGGATAGGGATAGGGAAAAGGATAGGGATAGGGGAAGAGATAGGGATAGGGAAAGGGATAGGGATAGGGATAGGGAAAGGGATAGGGAAAGGGATAGGGAAAGGGAAAGGGCTAGGGATAGGGATAGGGATAGGGATAGGGAAAGGGATAGAGAAAGGGATAGGGAAAGGGATAGGGAAAGGGATAGGGATAGGGATAGGGAAAGGGATAGGGATAGGGATAGGGAAATGGAAAGGGCTAGGGATAGGGATAGGGAAAGGGAAAGGGATAGAGAAAGGGATAGGGAAAGGGATAGGGAAAGGGATAGGGATAGGGATAGGGAAAGGGAAAGGGATAGGGATAGGGAAAGGGATAAGGAAAGGGAAATGGATAGGGATAGGGAAAGGGAAAGGGCTAGGGATAGGAAAAGGAATAGGGATAGGAAAAGGAATAGGGATAGGGAAAGGGATAGGGATAGGGAAAGGGATAGGGATAGGGAAAGGGATAGGGAAAGGGATAAGGAGAGGGAAAGGGAAAGGGAAAGGAATAGAGAAAGGGATAGGGAAAGGGATAGGGAAAGGGATAGGGAAAGGGAAAGGGATAGGGAAAGGGATAGGGAAAGGGAAAGGGATAGGGAAAGGGATAAGGAAAGGGATACGGAAAGGGAAAGGGATAGGGAAATGGATAGGGAAATGGATAGGGATAGGGAAAGGGCTAGGGATAGGAAAAGGAATAGGGATAGGGAAAGGGATAGGGATAGGGAAAGGGATAGGGAAAGGGATAGGGAAAGGGATAGGGAAAGGGATAGGGATAGGGAAAGGGATAGGGAAAGGGAAAGGGATAGGGAAAGGGATAGGGATAGGGATAGGGAAAGGGATAGGGATAGGGAAAGGGAAAGGGATAGGGAAAGGGATAGGGATAGGGATAGGGATAGGGAAAGGGAAAGGGATAGGGATAGGGAAAGGGAAAGGGATAAGGAAAGGGAAATGGATAGGGATAGGGAAAGGGAAAGGGCTAGGGATAGGAAAAGGAATAGGGATAGGGATAGGGAAAGGGATAGGGATAGGGAAAGGGATAGGGGAAGGGATAGGGATAGGGATAAGGAGAGGGAAAGGGAAAGGGAAAGGGATAGAGAAAGGGAAAGGGATAGGGAAAGGGATAGGGAAAGGGATAGGGAAAGGGATATGGATAGGGATAGGGATAGGGAAAGGGATAGGGATAGGGAAAGGGATAGGGAAAGGGATAGGGAAAGGGAAAGGGATAGGGATAGGGAAAGGGATAAGGAAAGGGATAGGGATAGGGAAAGGGATAGGGATAGGGAAAGGGATAGGGAATTGGATAGGGAAAGGGATAGGGATAGGGAAAGGGCTAGGGATTGGAAAAGGAATAGGGATAGGGAAAGGGATAGGGATAGGGAAAGGGATAGGGATAGGGAAAGGGATAGGGAATTGGAAAAGGAATAGGGATAGGGAAAGGGATAGGGATAGGGAAAGGGATAGGGATGGGAAAGGGATAGGGAATTGGATAGGGAAAGGGATAGGGATAGGGAAAGGGATAGGGATAGGGAAAGGGATAGGGATAGGGAAAGGGATAGGGAATTGGATAGGGAAAGGGATAGGGATAGGGCCACTAAGGGATAGGGTTAGGGATAGGGAAAGGGATAGGGAAAGGGATAGGGATAGGGAAAGGGAAAGGGAAAGGGATAGGGAAAGGGAAAGGGATAGGGATAGGGAAAGGGAAAGGGAAAGGGATAAGGAAAGGGAAATGGATAGGGATAGGGAAAGGGAAAGGGCTAGGGATAGGAAAAGGAATAGGGATAGGGAAAGGGATAGGGATAGGGATAGGGATAGGGAAAGGGATAGGGATAAGGAGAGGGAAAGGGAAAGGGATAGAGAAAGGGATAGGGAAAGGGATAGGGAAAGGGATAGGGAAAGGGAAAGGGATAGGGATAGGGACAGGGAAAGGGATAGGGAAAGGGATAAGGAAAGGGATACGGAAAGGGAAAGGGATAGGGAAATGGATAGGGAATTGGATAGGGATAGGGAAAGGGCTAGGGATAGGAAAAGGAATAGGGATAGGGAAAGGGATAGGGATAGGGAAAGGGATAGGGAAAGGGATAGGGAAAGGGAAAGGGATAGGGAATTGGATAGGGAAAGGGATAGGGATAGGGCCACTAAGGGATAGGGATAGGGATAGGGAAAGGGATAGGGAAAGGGATAGGGATAGGGAAAGGGATAGTGATAGGGATAGGGATAGGGATAGGGAAAGGGAAAGGGAAAGGGATAGGGATAGGGATAGGGAAAGGGATAGGGAATGGGATAAGGATAGGGATAGGGATAGGGAAAGGGAAAGGGATAGGGATAGGGATAGGGATAGGGATAGGGAAAGGGATAGGGATAGGGATAGGGATAGGGAAAGGGCCACTAAGGGAAACACACAATAAACTCACAGGTAATGACAGCGAAATGGCAGAAAACATTGAATAGTTCCTTTGCCTCAGTATTTACCAGGGAGACTAACATGGTGGGCAGGAGATTAGAAGAAGAAGAGATCAAAAACGATATAAAGACATTTAAGATAGAAAGGGGGGAGATAATTGATAAACTAATCAAACTTAGAGAGGATAAAACCCCTGGTCCAGATGGATTGTATCCGCGCATTTTAAAGAAGTTAGGGAGGAGATAGCAGAGGCACTATTACATATCTATAAAAATTCATTAGAAAAGGGAATAGTGCCAGAGGATTGGCGGACAGTTAATGTGACTCCGATATTTAAAAAGGGAGATAGAACCAGTCCAGGGAACTCTAGACCAATTAGCTTAACGTCGGTAGGAAAGATAATGGAATCTTTACTCACAGATGTAATAGAAAAACATCTGGAAACTGAAAATATAATAAATAGTCAGCACAGATTTCAGAAGGGAAGGTCATGCTTGATCAAACTTATTGAATTCTTTGAAGTAACAGAAAGTGTAGATAAGGGTAATGCAGGAGATGTAATATATTTAGATTTCCAAAAGGCCTTTGATAAGGTGCCGCATTGCAGGCTCTTGACTACAGTCAGAGCATGTGAGTCAGGAGACAATTAGCAGAATGGATAGCAAGCTGGATACAGAACAGAAAACAGGGAGTAGGGATTAAAGGAAGTTACTCAGACTGGCGGACGGTGGGGTGTGGTGTTCCACAGGGATCGGTGCTGGGACCACTGTTGTTCACCATTTACACAAACAATTTGGACTCAGGAATCAGAAGTACAATTTCAAAATTTGCGGATGACACGAAATTTTTAATACTGAGGAGGACTGTGACAAAATACAGGAAGACTCTAATAAACGTCCAGAATGGGCGTGTCATTAGCAAATGAATTTCAATATAGATAAGTGTGAGGTGGTACATTTTGGTAAGAAGAATAAGGAGGCCACATACTGCTCGGATAATAAGAGTCTAAATAGGGTAGAGGATCAGAGGGATCTGGGGGGACAGATACACAAATCACTAAAAGTAGCAACGCAAGTTAATAAGGTCATAAAAAACCAAACCAAGCACTGGGGTTCATTTCTAGAGGGATAGAATTGAAAAGCAGAGAAGTTATGTTAAACTTGTATAGAACCTTGGTTAGACCACACTTGGAGTATTGTGAACAGTTCTGGTCTCCATATTATAAAAAGGATATAGAGGCACTGGAGAAGGTGCAAAAAAGATTGACTCGGATTGATACCAGAACTGAGAGGTTATACCTATCAGGAAAGATTGAACAGGCTGGGGCTCTTTTCTCTCGAAAAGAGAAGGCTGAGGGGTGACCTGATAGAGGTCTTTAATATAATGAAAGGGTTTGATAGGGTAGACGTAGAGAAGATGTTTCTACTTGTGGGTGAGACCAGAACTCGGGGTCATTAATATAAGATAGTCATTAATAAATCCAATAAGGAATTCAGGAGAAACTTCTTTACCCAGAGAGTGGTGAGAATGTGGAACTCGCTACCACAAGGAGTAGTTGAGGTGAATAGAGGAGAGGCATTTAAGGGGAAGCTGGATAAACACATGAGGGAGAAAGGAATAGAGGGGTATGCTGATAGGGTGAGATGAAGAAGGGAGGGAGGAGGCTCGTGTGGAGCATGAAGACCAGCATGGACCAGTTGGGCCGAATGGCCTGTTTCTGTGCTGTAAATTCTATGTAATTCTTGTGTCCGGCCGACAGGGTATGTCCTGGAACGGAAGAAGAGGCAGAGTTATCGGTGGATGAGGCTGAACTTCGACCTGTGGAAGGACACCACGTACCAGGCGAAGCGAATGATTGAAGGTGTTCTCTACGAGATGCGGCTCTACGCCGTCAACTCGATCGGCATGTCACGGCACAGCTCCGCCTCCAAACCCTTCGTACCAATCGGTGTGTGGCTACCAGAGGAGGTGGGGGGGGGTCCGAGACCCCTAGAGAGGGGGTGGGAGCTGGAGGGAGGGCTGAGACCCCTAGAGAGGGGGTGGGAGCTGGAGGGAGGGCTGAGATCCCTCGAGAGGGGGTGGGAGCTGGAGGGAGGGCTGAGATCCCTAGAGAGGGGGTGGGAGCTGGAGGGAGGGCTGAGACCCCGAGAGAGGGGGGTGGGAGCTGGAGGGAGGGCTGAGACCCCGAGAGAGGGGGTGGGAGCTGGAGGGAGGGCTGAGACCACTAGAGAAGGGGTGGGAGCAGAGTGAGATGGGGGGGGGGGTCCGAGACCCCTAGAGAGGGGGGTGGGAGCTGGAGGGAGGCCTGAGACCCCAAGAGAGGGGTTGGGAGCTGGAGGGAGGGCTGAGACCTCGAGAGAGGGGGTGGGAGCTGGAGGGAGGGCTGAGACCTCCAGAGAGGGGGTGGGAGCAGAGTGAGGTGGGGTGGGGGGTGCCTAGACCCCTCCAGAGAGGAGATGGGAGCCGAGGGGGACCCTAGACACTCCAGAGAGAGGGTGGGACAGGGGGTGAGACCCCAGAAAGTGGGGGGAATGGGGTGGTGTCTCTCAGTCCCTCTCCCTCAGGGAGATATCTGTACACTGACTGGTGTCTCTCAGTCCCTCTCTCTCAGGGAGATATCTGTACACTGACTGGTGTTTCTCAGTCCCTCTCTCAGGGAGATATCTGTACACTGACTGGTGTCTCTCAGTCCCTCTCTCTCAGGGAGATATCTGTACACTGACTGGTGTCTCTCAGTCCCTCTCTCTCAGGGAGATATCTGTACACTGACTGGTGTCTCTCAGTCCCTCTCTCTCAGGGAGATATCTGTACACTGACTGGTGTCTCTCAGTCCCTCTCTCTCAGGGAGATATCTGTACACTGACTGGTGTCTCTCAGTCCCCTCTCTCTCAGGGTGATATCTGTGCACTGACTGGTGTCTCTCAGTCCCTCTCTCTCAGGGAGATATCTGTACACTGACTGGTGTCTCTCAGTCCCTCTCTCTCAGGGAGATATCTGTACACTGACTGGTGTCTCTCAGTCCCTCTCTCTCAGGGAGATATCTGTCCACTGACTGGTGTCTCTCAGTCCCTCTCTCTCAGGGAGATATCTGTACACTGACTGGTGTCTCTCAGTCCCTCTCTCTCAGGGAGATATCTGTACACTGACTGGTGTCTCTCAGTCCCTCTCTCTCAGGGAGATATCTGTACACTGACTGGTGTCTCTCAGTCCTCTCTCTCAGGGTGATATCTGTACACTGACTGGTATCTCTCAGTCTCCTCTCTCTCAGGGAGATATCTGTACACTGACTGGTGTCTCTCAGTCCTCTCTCTCAGGGAGATATCTGTACACTGACTGGTGTCTCTCAGTCCCTCTCTCAGGGAGATATCTGTACACTGACTGGTGTCTCTCAGTCCCTCTCCCTCAGGGAGATATCTGTACACTGACTGGTGTCTCTCAGTCCCTCTCTCTCAGGGAGATATCTGTACACTGACTGGTGTCTCTCAGTCCCTCTCTCTCAGGGAGATATCTGTACACTGACTGGTGTCTCTCAGTCCCTCTCTCTCAGTGAGATATCTGTACACTGACTGGTGTCTCTCAGTCCCTCTCTCTCAGGGAGATATCTGTACACTGACTGGTGTCTCTCAGTCCCTCTCTCTCAGTGAGATATCTGTACACTGACTGGTGTCTCTCAGTCCCTCTCCCTCAGGGAGATATCTGTACACTGACTGGTGTCTCTCAGTCCCTCTCTCTCAGTGAGATATCTGTACACTGACTGGTGTCTCTCAGTCCCTCTCTCAGGGTGATATCTGTACACTGACTGGTGTCTCTCAGTCCCTCTCTCTCAGGGAGATATCGGTACACTGACTGGTGTCTCTCAGTCCCTCTCTCTCAGGGAGATATCTGTACACTGACTGGTGTCTCTCAGTCCCCTCTCTCTCAGGGAGATATCTGTACACTGACTGGTGTCTCTCAGTCCCTCTCTCTCAGGGAGATATCTGTACACTGACTGGTGTCTCTCAGTCCCTCTCTCTCAGGGAGATATCTGTACACTGACTGGTGTCTCTCAGTCCCCTCTCTCTCAGGGAGATATCTGTGCACTGACTGGTGTCTCTCAGTCCCCTCTCTCTCAGGGAGATATCTGTACACTGACTGGTGTCTCTCAGTCCCTCTCTCTCAGGGTGATATCTGTACACTGACTGGTATCTCTCAGTCTCCTCTCTCTCAGGGAGATATCTGTACACTGACTGGTGTCTCTCAGTCCCCTCCCTCTCAGGGAGATATCTGTACACTGACTGGTGTCTCTCAGTCCCCTCTCTCTCAGGGAGATATCTGTACACTGACTGGTGTCTCTCAGTCCCTCTCTCTCAGGGAGATATCTGTACACTGACTGGTGTCTCTCAGTCCCTCTCTCTCAGGGAGATATCTGTACACTGACTGGTGTCTCTCAGTGCCTCTCTCTCAGGGAGATATCTGTACACTGACTGGTGTCTCTCAGTCCCTCTCTCTCAGGGAGATATCTGTACACTGACTGGTGTCTCTCAGTCCCTCTCTCTCAGGGAGATATCTGTACACTGACTGGTGTCTCTCAGTCCCTCTCTCTCAGGGAGATATCTGTACACTGACTGGTGTCTCTCAGTCCCCCTCTCTCAGGGAGATATCTGTACACTGACTGGTGTCTCTCAGTCCCCTCTCTCAGGGAGATATCTGTACACTGACTGGTGTCTCTCAGTCCCTCTCTCTCAGGGAGATATCTGTACACTGACTGGTGTCTCTCAGTCCCCTCTCTCTCAGGGAGATATCTGTACACTGACTGGTGTCTCTCAGTCCCTCTCTCTCAGGGAGATATCTGTACACTGACTGGTGTCTCTCAGTCCCTCTCTCTCAGGGAGATATCTGTACACTGACTGGTGTCTCTCAGTCCCCTCTCTCTCAGGGAGATATCTGTACACTGACTGGTGCCTCTCAGTCCCTCACTCTGGGGGAGATATCTGTACACTGACTGGTGTCTCTCAGTCCCTCTCTCTCAGGGAGATATCTGTACACTGACTGGTGTCTCTCAGTCCCTCTCTCTCAGGGAGATATCTGTACACTGACTGGTGTCTCTCAGTCCCCTCTCTCTCAGGGAGATATCTGTACACTGACTGGTGCCTCTCAGTCCCTCACTCTGGGGAGATATCTGTACACTGACTGGTGTCTCTCAGTTCCCTCTCTCTCAGGGAGATATCTGTACACTGACTGGTGTCTCTCAGTTCCCTCTCTCTCAGGGAGATATCTGTACACTGACTGGTGTCTCTCAGTCCCCTCTCTCTCAGGGAGATATCTGTACACTGACTGGTGTCTCTCAGTCCCCTCTCTCTCAGGGAGATATCTGTACACTGACTGGTGTCTCTCAGTCCCTCTCTCTCAGGGAGATATCTGTACACTGACTGGTGTCTCTCAGTCCCCTCTCTCTCAGGGAGATATCTGTACACTGACTGGTGTCTCTCAGTCCCTCTCTCTCAGGGAGATATCTGTACACTGACTGGTGTCCCTCAGTCCCTCTCTCTCAGGGAGATATCTGTACACTGACTGGTGTCTCTCAGTCCCTCTCTCTCAGGGTGATATCTGTACACTGACTGGTGTCCCTCAGTCCCTCTCTCTCAGGGAGATATCTGTACACTGACTGGTGTCCCTCAGTCCCTCTCTCTCAGGGAGATATCTGTACACTGACTGGTGTCTCTCAGTCCCTCTCTCTCAGGGTGATATCTGTAGACTGACTGGTGTCTCTCAGTCCTCTCTCTCTCAGGGAGATATCTGTACACTGACTGGTGTCTCTCAGTCCCTCTCTCTCAGGGTGATATCTGTACACTGACTGGTGTCTCTCAGTCCCTCTCTCTCAGGGAGATATCTGTACACTGACTGGTGTCTCTCAGTCCCTCTCTCTCAGGGAGATATCTGTACACTGACTGGTGTCTCTCAGTCCCCTCTCTCAGGGAGATATCTGTACACTGACTGGTGTCCCTCAGTCCCTCTCTCTCAGGGAGATATCTGTACACTGACTGGTGTCTCTCAGTCCCCTCTCTCTCAGGGAGATATCTGTACACTGACTGGTGTCTCTCAGTCCCCTCTCTCTCAGGGAGATATCTGTACACTGACTGGTGTCTCTCAGTCCCTCTCTCTCAGGGAGATATCTGTACACTGACTGGTGTCTCTCAGTCCCTCTCTCTCAGGGAGATATCTGTACACTGACTGGTGTCTCTCAGTCCCTCTCTCTCAGGGAGATATCTGTACACTGACTGGTGTCTCTCAGTCCCCTCTCTCTCAGGGAGATATCTGTACACTGACTGGTGTCTCTCAGTCCCTCTCTCTCAGGGAGATATCTGTACACTGACTGGTGTCTCTCAGTCCCCTCTCTCTCAGGGAGATATCTGTACACTGACTGGTGTCTCTCAGTCCCTCTCTCTCAGGGAGATATCTGTACACTGACTGGTGTCTCTCAGTCCTCTCTCTCTCAGGGAGATATCTGTAGACTGACTGGTGTCTCTCAGTCCCTCTCTCAGGGAGATATCAGTCCACTGACTGGTGTCTCTCAGTCCCTCTCTCAGGGAGATATCTGGACACTGACTGGTGTCTCTCAGTCCCTCTCTCTCAGGGAGATATCTGTACACTGACTGGTGTCTCTCAGTGCCCGGTTTCCTGAGGGAATAGCCAGGATTCCCTGTCGGATGAGCTGACTGACGGCCGACTCAACCCTTGTATGGTTCTGATGGTCTCCTTCTCCTAGCTCCCACTAGTAAACCCACTCACCTGACGGTGGACGATGTGAGTGACACAACCATTAGCCTGAAGTGGAGAACCCCAGAGAAGGTGGGAGCTGCCGGCATCGATGGATACCTGGTGGAATACTGCAAGGAGGGATGTGAGTATCTGCACACTCACCCTACCCGCTGTGTACACACTCACACACTGCTCACTATCAGACGGGGAGGTATTGTGCGGGTCTGTGTACACTCACTGCTCACTATCAGACGGGGAGGTATCGTGCGGGTCTGTGTACACTCACTGCTCACTATCAGACGGGGAGGTATTGTGCGGGTCTGTGTACACTCACTGCTTACTATCAGACGGGGAGGTATCGTGCGGGTCTGTGTACACTCACTGCTCACTATCAGACGGGGAGGTATTGTGCGGGTCTGTGTACACTCACTGCTCACTATCAGACGGGGAGGTATCGTGCGGGTCTGTGTGCACACACTGCTCACTATCAGACGGGGAGCTATTGTGCGGGTCTGTGTACACTCACTGCTCACTATCAGACGGGGAGCTATTGTGCGGGTCTGTGTACACTCACTGCTCACTATCAGACGGTGGGGTATCGTGCAGGTCTGTGTACACTCACTGCTCACTATCAGACGGGGAGGTATTGTGCGGGTCTGTGTACACTCACTGCTCACTATCAGACGGGGAGGTATTGTGCGGGTCTGTGTACACTCACTGCTTACTATCAGACGGGGAGGTATCGTGCGGGTCTGTGTACACTCACTGCTCACTATCAGACGGGGAGGTATTGTGCGGGTCTGTGTACACTCACTGCTCACTATCAGACGGGGAGGTATCGTGCGGGTCTGTGTGCACACACTGCTCACTATCAGACGGGGAGCTATTGTGCGGGTCTGTGTACACTCACTGCTCACTATCAGACGGGGAGCTATTGTGCGGGTCTGTGTACACTCACTGCTCACTATCAGACGGGGAGGTATTGTGCGGGTCTGTGTACACTCACTGCTCACTCTCAGACGGGGAGCTATTGTGCGGGTCTGTGTACACTCACTGCTCACTATCAGACGGTGGGGTATCGTGCAGGTCTGTGTACACTCACAGCTCACTATCAGACGGGGAGGTATTGTGCGGGTCTGTGTACACTCACTGCTCACTATCAGACGGGGAGGTATTGTGCGGGTCTGTGTACACTCACTGCTCACTATCAGACGGGGAGGTATTGTACGGGTCTGTGTACACTCACTGCTCACTATCAGACGGGGAGGTATTGTGCGGGTCTGTGTACACTCACTGCTCACTCTCAGACGGGAGCTATTGTGCGGGTCTGTGTACACTCACTGCTCACTATCAGACGGGGAGGTATTGTGCAGGTCTGTGTACACTGACTGCTCACTATCAGACGGGGTGTTAATGTTGGATTGTTTTACTCTGTATTGATTGCCAGCTTTGACTGGGCCTGCAGTGGGTACAGGACAGTGTACTCAGACAGTGACGGCCTCCCTGTCAATGTTCAGATGCAGTGTGATTGACAGTGACTGTCGATAGTGACACACGTCAGACAAGTCCCCAGCTATTCACACAGGTGTAAATAATCACACCCTGCAGTTTGTGTTAATTTTACACATCTATTTGTAATCATTGATGCAATGATGCGACATAAACAAACAGCAGCAATACACACCATCACGCTCCAGGGGTTCGTTTACAGCCGCTGTCATTCTCACTAAACATCTTTTTCTCTCTCTCTCTCTGGATGACTTTCCCTGTGAGCTGTTCTCTCTGTCTCTTTCTGTGCCTCATTCTCCATTTCTCACTCTCGATGTTTATGCCTCCCCACGTCTCCATCTTTCTAACTCTCCCCACTGTCTCCATCTTTCTAACTCTCCCCACGTCTCCATCTTTCTAACTCTCCCCACTGTCTCCATCTTTCTAACTCTCCCCACTGTCTCCATCTTTCTAACTCTCCCCACTGTCTCCATCTTTCTAACTCTCCCCACTGTCTCCATCTTTCTAACTCTCCCCACTGTCTCCATCTTTCTAACTCTCCCCACTGTCTCCATCTTTCTAACTCTCCCCACTGTCTCCATCTTTCTAACTCTCCCCACTGTCTCCATCTTTCTAACTCTCCCCACGTCTCCATCTTTCTAACTCTCCCCACTGTCTCCATCTTTCTAACTCTCCCCACTGTCTCCATCTTTCTAACTCTCCCCACGTCTCCATCTTTCTAACTCTCCCCACTGTCTCCATCTTTCTAACTCTCCCCACTGTCTCCATCTTTCTAACTCTCCCCACTGTCTCCATCTTTCTAACTCTCCCCACTGTCTCCATCTTTCTAACTCTCCCCACTGTCTCCATCTTTCTAACTCTCCCCACTGTCTCCATCTTTCTAACTCTCCCCACTGTCTCCATCTTTCTAACTCTCCCCACTGTCTCCATCTTTCTAACTCTCCCCACTGTCTCCATCTTTCTAACTCTCCCCACTGTCTCCATCTTTCTAACTCTCCCACGTCTCCATCTTTCTAACTCTCCCCACTGTCTCCATCTTTCTAACTCTCCCCACTGTCTCCATCTTTCTAACTCTCCCCACGTCTCCATCTTTCTAACTCTCCCCACTGTCTCCATCTTTCTAACTCTCCCCACGTCTCCATCTTTCTAACTCTCCCCACTGTCTCCATCTTTCTAACTCTCCCCACTGTCTCCATCTTTCTAACTCTCCCCACTGTCTCCATCTTTCTAACTCTCCCCACTGTCTCCATCTATTCTAACTCTCCCCACTGTCACATCTTTCTAACTCTCCCCACGTCTCCATCTTTCTAACTCTCCCCACTGTCTCCATCTTTCTAACTCTCCCCACGTCTCCATCTTTCTAACTCTCCCCACGTCTCCATCTTTCTAACTCTCCCCACTGTCTCCATCTTTCTAACTCTCCCCACTGTCTCCATCTTTCTAACTCTCCCCACGTCTCCATCTTTCTAACTCTCCCCACTGTCTCCATCTTTCTAACTCTCCCCACGTCTCCATCTTTCTAACCCTCCCCACGTCTCCATCTTTCTAACTCTCCCCACGTCTCCATCTTTCTAACTCTCCCCACTGTCTCCATCTTTCTAACTCTCCCCACGTCTCCATCTTTCTAACTCTCCCCACTGTCTCCATCTTTCTAACTCTCCCCACTGTCTCTATCTCACTCCCTCTCCATATGTTTCCATTTCTCAAACTTTCTCCCCTCTCCCTCTGTCTCATCCTTCACTCTATGTCTCCGTCTCTCTCACCTCCCTCTCCTGTGTGTGTGTGTGTGTGTGTCTCTCTCTCCCCTCTATGTCTCTCCATGTCCCACTCCCCCTCTCTGTGTATCCTTCCGTCTCCCCCTCTCTATCTCCCCCTCTCCCCCTCTCTGTGTATCCTTCCGTCTCCCCCTCTCTCTATCTCCCCCCTCTCTCCCTATCTGTCTCCCTCCCTCTCTCCCCCTCTCTGTGTATCCTTCTGTCTCCCCCTCTCTCTATCTCCCCCCTCTCTCCCTATCTGTCTCCCTCCCTCTCTCCCCCTCTCTGTGTATCCTTCTGTCTCCCCCTCTCTCTGTCTCCCCCCTCTCTCCCTATCTGTCTCCCCCTCTCTCTCCCCCCTCTCCCCCTCTCTCTCCCCCCTCTCCCCCTTTCTGTGTATCCTTCTGTCTTCCCCTCTCTCTGTCTCCCCCTCTCTCTCCCCCCTCTCCCCCTCTCTCTCCCCCCTCTCCCCCTTTCTGTGTATCCTTCTGTCTTCCCCTCTCTCTGTCTCCCCCCTCTCTCTCCCCCCTCTCCCCCTCTCTCTCCCCCCTCTCCCCCTTTCTGTGTATCCTTCTGTCTTCCCTCTCTCTGTCTCCCCCTCTCTCTCCCCCCTCTCCCCCTCTCTCTCCCTTTCTGTGTATCCTTCTGTCTTCCCCTCTCTCTGTCTCCCCCCTCTCTCCCCCCTCTCTCTCCCCCCTCTCCCCCTTTCTGTGTATCCTTCTGTCTTCCCCTCTCTCTGTCTCCCCCTCTCTCTCCCCCCTCTCCCCCTCTCTCTCCCCCCTCTCCCCCTTTCTGTGTATCCTTCTGTCTTCCCCTCTCTCTATCTCCCCCTCTCTCTCCCCCCTCTCCCCCTCTCTCTCCCCCCTCTCCCCCTTTCTGTGTATCCTTCTGTCTTCCCCTCTCTCTGTCTCCCCCCTCTCTCCCTATCTGTCTCCCCCTCTCTCTCCCCCCTCTCCCCCTCTCTCTCCCCCCTCTCCCCCTTTCTGTGTATCCTTCTGTCTTCCCCTCTCTCTGTCTCCCCCCTCTCTCCCCCTCTCTCTCCCCCCTCTCCCCCTTTCTGTGTATCCTTCTGTCTTCCCCTCTCTCTGTCTCCCCCTCTCTCTGTCTCCCCCCTCTCTCCCTATCTCTCTCCCCTCTCTCTCCCCCTCTCCCCCTTTCTGTGTATCCTTCTGTCTTCCCCTCTCTCTGTCTCCCCCTCTCTCTCACCTCCCCCTTCCCCCTTCCATCCTTCTTTCTCTCTCTCTCCCCCCTTCCGTCTCTCTCTCTCTCATTCTCTCTCTCCCCTCGAACTCTTCTCTCTTTCCCTCCCTCTCTCTTTCCCTCCCCTCTCTCTTTCCCTCCCTCTCACTCCCCCTCTCTGTCACTCCCCCTCTGTTCTCTCTCCTCCCCCATCCCCACCCTCCCACTCATTCTCTCCTCTCTTTCCGCCCTCCCTCTCCCTCTCCCCTCTCTCACTCCCCCTCTCTCTCTCCCCGCTCCTTCTCTTCCTCTCCCTCCTCTTCCCTCTCCCCCCCTCTCCCTCACTCTCACTCTTCCCCTCACCCCACCTCTCACTCTCTCTCCCACTCTTCCCCTCACCCTCACACTCACACACTCACCCACACACACACACACCACCCACACCTCACTCTCCCTCTATCACACTTCACCCCTCCACCACCCCACCCACACTCCCCACCCCACCCCACCCCCCTCCCCTCACCCACACCCTCTCTCTCTCACACCCTCACCTCCCCACAAACACACCCTTCTCCCCTCCACCCTCCCACACACTCACCCTTCCCCCACCCCTCCCCTCTCCCCTCCTCTCCTCTCTCTCCCTCAACACCTCACTCCCTCCTCCCACCCACACTCCCACAATCTCACCCTCTCACCCTCCTCCCCACCCTCTCTCACACTCCCCCTCACCTCTCCTCCCCCTCCCCTCTCCCCTCCTCTCTCCTCTCTCTCCCCACACTCTCCCACAATCTCACCTCTCACCCACCCACCCTCTCTCACACTCTCCCCCTCCTCCCTCTCTCTCTCCCTCACTCTCCTCTCTCTCTCTCTCCACCCTCTCTCCCTCTCTCTCCCACTCTTCCCCTCTCCCCTCCTCTCTCTCACTCTTCCCCTCTCCCCTCCACTCTCACTCTCTCTCTCCCACCCTCTCTCCCTCTATCTCACTCTTCTCTCCCTCTCCTCTCACTCTTCCCCTCTCCCCTCCTCCCACCCTCACACTCTTCCCCTCTCCCCTCCTCCCTCTCTCTCTTCCCCCTCACTCCCTCCCTCCCTCTCACTCTTCCCCTCCTCCCTCTCTCCCTCCCTCTCACTCTTCCCCTCCTCCCTCTCTCCCTCCCTCTCACTCTTCCCCTCCTCCCTCTCTCTCACTCTTCCCCTCTCCCCTCCTCCCTCTCTCTCACTCTTCTCTCCCTCCCTCCCCCTCTCTCACTCTTCCCCTCTCCCCTCCTCCCTCTCTCTCACTCTTCCCCTCTCACTCCCTCCCTCCCTCTCACTCTTCCCCTCCTCCCTCTCTCCCTCCCTCTCACTCTTCCCCTCCTCCCTCTCTCTCACTCTTCCCCTCTCCCTCCTCCCTCTCTCTCACTCTTCTCTCCCTCCTCCCCCTCTCTCACTCTTCCCCTCTCCCCTCCTCCCTCTCTCTCACTCTTCCCCTCTCACTCCTCCCTCCCTCTCACTCTTCCCCTCTCCCTCCCTCCCTCTCACCTCTTCCCTCCTCCCTCTCTCCCTCCTCTCACTCTTCCCCTCCTCCCTCTCTCTCACTCTTCCCCTCTCCCCTCCTCCCTCTCTCTCACTCTTCTCTCCCTCCCTCCCCCTCTCTCACTCTTCCCCTCTCCCCTCCTCTCTCTCTCTCTCCCTCTCTCCCTCTCTCCCTCTCTCTCTCTCTCTCTCTCTCTCTCTCTCACTCTCTCACTCTCTCACTCTTCCCCTCTCCCCTCCTCTCTCTCTCTCCCCTCACTCTCCTCTCTCTCTCCCACCCTCTCTCCCTCTCTCTCTCTCTCCCACCCTCTCTCCCTCTATCTCACTCTTCTCTCCCCTCCTCCCTCCCTCTCTCTCACTCTTCCCCTCTCCCCTCCTCCCTCTCTCTCACTCTTCTCTCCCCTCCTCCCTCTCTCTCACTCTTCTCTCCCCTCCTCCCTCTCTCTCACTCTTCTCTCCCTCCCTCCCCCTCTCTCACTCTTCCCCTCTCCCCTCCTCTCTCTCTCTCTCCCTCACTCTCCTCTCTCTCCCTCATTCTCCCACCCTCTCTCCCTCTCTCTCTCTCTCTCTCTCTCCCCCTCTCCCCCTCTCTATCCCCTCCCCTCTCCCCTCTCCCGTCCCTCTCTCTCTCTCACTCTCCCCGTCTCCCAGCGGACGTGTGGCTCTCTGCTCAGGAGGATTTGACTGATCGTACCTCCATCGTAATTCGGGACCTCCCGACGGGTGAGAAACTCCATTTCCCGAGTGAGAGCCATGAACAAGGCAGGAGCAAGTGGAGCAGTCACACTGGCCCAGCCCGTCACTATCCGAGAGATTGTCCGTGAGTATCAGGGCCCAGAGGCAGGCCTGTCACTCTTAGACTCCTCTCCAAACCCCAGTTTACAGTTCAACAGAAACACAGATACCCAGACCGAGCGATAGTCCCACAGTCCCCAGTACAAGAAACACAGCCAATGAATAAACACATACAGCCGTCGACAGACGGTCTGCATCTGTGCACTCCTGCTCTCCTCTCACTCTGTGCGACTACTCTCTCTCACTCACTCTGTCCTACACTCTCTCTCACTCTTTGCTACTCTCTCTCTCTCACTCTTTGCTACTCTCTCTCACTCACACTGTGCTACTCTCTCACTCTGTGCTACTCTTTCTCACTCACTCTGTCCTACTCTCTCTCACTCTTTGCTACTCTCTCTCTCTCTCTCTCACTCTTTGCTACTCTCTCACTCTGTGCTACTCTCTCTCACTCACTCTGTACTACTCTCTCTCACTCACTCTGTACTACTCTCTCTCACTCACTCTGTACTACTCTCTCTCACTCACTCTGTACTACTCTCTCTCACTCACTCTGTACTACTCTCTCTCACTCACTCTGTACTACTCTCTCTCACTCACTCTGTACTACTCTCTCTCACTCTCACTCACTCTGTACTACTCTCTCTCACTCTCACTCACTCTGTACTACTCTCTCACTCACTCTGTACTACTCTCTCTCACTCTCACTCACTCTGTACTACTCTCTCTCACTCACTCTGTACTACGCTCTCTCACTCACTCTGTACTACTCTCTCTCACTCTGTGCTACTCTTTCTCACTCACTCTGTACTACTCTCTCACTCACTCTGTACTACTCTCTCACTCACTCTGTACTACTCTCTCACTCACTCTGTACTACTCTCTCTCACTCACTCTGTACTACTCTCACTCACTCTGTGCTACTCTTTCTCACTCACTCTGTACTACTCTCTCACTCACTCTGTACTACTCTCTCACTCACTCTGTACTACTCTCTCACTCACTCTGTACTACTCTCTCACTCACTCTGCACTACTCTCTCACTCACTCTGCACTACTCTCTCACTCACTCTGTACTACTCTCTCACTCACTCTGTACTACTCTCTCACTCACTCTGTACTACTCTCTCACTCACTCTGCACTACTCTCTCACTCACTCTGTACTACTCTCTCACTCACTCTGTACTACTCTCTCACTCACTCTGTACGACTCTCTCTCACTCACTCTGTACTACTCTCTCTCACTCACTCTGTACTACTCTCTCTCACTCACTCTGTACTACTCTCTCACTCACTCTGTACTACTCTCTCACTCACTCTGTACTACTCTCTCACTCACTCTGTACTACTCTCTCACTCACTCTACTACTCTCTCTCACTCACTCTGTACTACTCTCTCTCACTCACTCTGTACTACTCTCTCTCACTCACTCTGTACTACTCTCTCTCACTCACTCTGTACTACTCTCTCTCACTCACTCTGTACTACTCTCTCACTCACTCTGTACTACTCTCTCTCACTCACTCTGTACTACTCTCTCTCACTCACTCTGTACTACTCTCTCTCACTCACTCTGTACTACTCTCTCTCCACTCACTCTGTACTACTCTCTCTCACTCACTCTGTACTACTCTCTCTCACTCACTCTGTACTACTCTCTCTCACTCACTCTGTACAACTCTCTCTCACTCACTCTGTACTACTCTCTCTCACTCACTCTGTACTACTCTCTCTCACTCACTCTGTACTACTCTCTCTCACTCACTCTGTACTACTCTCTCTCACTCACTCTGTACTACTCTCTCTCACTCACTCTGTACTACTCTCTCTCACTCACTCTGTACTACTCTCTCTCACTCACTCTGTACTACTCTCTCTCACTCACTCTGTACTACTCTCTCTCACTCACTCTGTACTACTCTCTCTCACTCACTCTGTACTACTCTCTCTCACTCACTCTGTACTACTCTCTCTCACTCACTCTGTACTACTCTCTCACTCACTCTGTACTACTCTCTCTCACTCACTCTGTACTACTCTCACTCACTCACTCTGTACTACTCTCACTCACTCTGTGCTACTCTCTCTCACTCACTCTGTACTATTCTCTCACTCACTCTGTGCTACTCTTTCTCACTCACTCTGTGCTACTCTCTCTCACTCACTCTGTACTACTCTCTCACTCACTCTGTACTACTCTCTCTCACTCACTCTGTACTACTCTCACTCACTCTGTGCTACTCTCTCTCACTCACTCTGTACTACTCTCTCTCTCACTCTGTACTACTCTCTCTCACTCACTCTGTACTACTCTCTCTCACTCACTCTGTACTACTCTCACTCACTCACTCTGTACTACTCTCTCTCACTCACTCTGTACTTATCTCACTCACTCTGTACTACTCTCTCTCACTCACTCTGTGCTACTCTCTCTCACTCACTCTGTACTACTCTCTCTCACTCACTCTGTACTACTCTCACTCACTCTGTGCTACTCTCACTCACTCACTCTGTACTACTCTCTCTCTTTCACTCAGTACTACTCTCTCACTCACTCTGTGCTACTCTCTCACTCACTCTGTGCTACTCTCTCACTCACTCTGTGCTACTCTCTCACTCACTCACTCAGTACTACTCTCTCACTCTGTACTACTTTCTCACTCACTCTGTGCTACTCTCTCACTCTGTACTACTCTCTCACTCACTCTGTGCTACTCTCTCTCATTCACTCTGTCTCTGTGCTGCTCTCTTTGTCACTCTTTCCCTCGCTCTCTGCTACACTCTGTCACTCTGATATTTTTACAACTAATATATATAAGGGTTCAAAGATAACGAGAGAAACTCACCATGTTTATTAATTTGTTTCTGGGTGTTGTTCCCATAGTGTCCTGGAGATTAACCTTCAATTCCTGGAGACTGCAGGATAATCCTGGAGGGTGGGCAATGCTAGTGAGGCCTACCGCTCAGGCTTAGGGGTTTGGATTTGGGGTTCTCGTCTGTTTGGATTTGGGGTTCTCGTCTGTTTGGATATGGGGTTCTCGTCTGTTTGGATATGGGGTTCTCGTCTGTTTGGATATGGGGTTCTCGTCTGTTTGGATTTGGGGTTCTCGTCTGTTTGGATTTGGGGTTCTCGTCTGTTTTGGCCGAAATGTTTCGAGCCATGAATATATCAAAATGGCCTCCTCCCCTCGGGCATGGACTAAAACACAATCTCTTCAACCTTTCCAGAGCGGCCCCGCATCAACCTCCCACGCAGCCTGCGGCAGACGTTGGTGAAGACGGTGGGCGAGACGGTCAACATTCGGATCCCGTTCCAGGTGAGGAGGCCTCGACTGTCGAAATCTACTGCCAGCAAACGACAATGACCACACATAGTCCCATTCCCCCGCCCTGTGTCCTCTCTCTGTCTCTGAAAGAGCTCTCTTTCAGAGAGGGGGACCGGGAAAGGGATTGGGAATGGCCGGTCCCAGGACGGTCGAACTGCAGCAGGAGCTGGCACTGAGCTCTGCTACAGCTCTGAAAGTGGCAGGTGGGTGACTGGGGTGGGGTGGGGTGGGGGGAGAGGGGAGGGGGAGTTGCGTCCGGGACGTGTTAGGTGGCACGGCCCTGGTAAGTGAGTTGGCACTGTGCCCAGCGTGGGTTTGTATTCCTGGCCGGGACCCTGCATAAAGACAGCTCTCCGGGGCGGGGGTGGGTGGGCTGGTTAAAGGGAGCAGGCAGAAGGGGCTGATGTGGCCTGCGATCAGTCAATGAGCACAGACGGCCAGCTGCTGAGGGCCTGGAATGTCACACACTCCCAACAAACACCAGGGGATATATTCAACCCAGGACTGAGTGATCCTCACTTCAACACAGAGCAACACCAGTCCTGATTCCTCAATGGGGGGGACCTGGGAACAGGGGGGACAGGGGCTCACATCAACCTTTCACTCCCGCAGTCCACAGCCTTCAGTGAGGCTTCATTGCACTGTCGGAGGGTCAGTACTGAGGGAGCGCTGCCCTGTCGGAGGGTCAGTACTGAGGGAGCGCTGCCCTGTCGGAGGGTCAGTACTGGGGGAGCGCTGCGGTGTCGGAGGGTCAGTACTGAGGGAGAGCTGCACTGTCGGAGGGTCAGTACCGAGGGAGCACTGCACTGTCGGAGGGTCAGTACTGAGGGAGCGCTGCACTGTCGGAGGGTCAGTACTGAGGGAGCGCTGCATTGTCGGAGGGTCAGTACCGAGGGAGCGCTGCACTGTCGGAGGGTCAGTACTGAGGGAGCGCTGCACTGTCGGAGGGTCAGTACTGAGGGAGCGCTGCACTGTCGGAGGGTCAGTACCGAGGGAGCGCTGCACTGTCGGAGGGTCAGTACTGAGGGAGCGCTGCACTGTCGGAGGGTCAGTACTGAGGGAGCGCTGCACTGTCGGAGGGTCAGTACCGAGGGAGCGCTGCACTGTCGGAGGGTCAGTACTGAGGGAGCGCTGCACTGTCGGAGGGTCAGTACCGAGGGAGCGCTGCACTGTCGGAGGGTCAGTACTGAGGGAGAGCTGCACTGTCGGAGGGTCAGTACCGAGGGAGTGCTGCACTGTCGGAGGGTCAGTACCGAGGGAGCGCTGCACTGTCGGAGGGTCAGTACCGAGGGAGCGCTGCACTGTCGGAGGGTCAGTACTGAGGGAGCGCTGCACTGTCGGAGGGTCAGCACTGAGGGAGCGCTGCATTGTCGGAGGGCCAGTACTGAGGGAGCGCTGCACTGTCGGAGGGTCAGTACTGAGGGAGCGCTGCATTGTCGGAGGGTCAGCACTGAGGGAGCGCTGCACTGTCGGAGGGCCAGTACTGAGGGAGCGCTGCACTTCCGGAGGGCCAGTACTGAGGGAGCGCTGCACTGTCGGAGGGTCAGTACTGAGGGAGCGCTGCACTGTCGGAGTGGCTGCATGTTGGATGAGACATGAAACCTCGTTCCCCCCTGCCCTCTCAGGGTGTAAAAGATCCCATGACACTATTTTGAAGATGAGGAGGGGAGTTCTCCCCAGTGTCCCGGCCAATATTTATCCCTCAATTATGATCACCAAACGAGATGATCTGGTCATTATCTTCTTGCTGTTTGTGGGATCTTGCTGTGTGTAAATTGTGTGCCACGTTCCCTACATTACCCCTCTGCCCCTCTCCCTTCGTGGAGTGAGAGCCTGACTTCCCCATCGTCACTGCCTGCCTCCCGTGTGATCGTTGGGAACTCTCGGCTCCCGCTGCTGACACTCGCCGACAGTAACATGTCCCCTCTTCCACCGTGCAGGGCAAGCCCAGGCCAAAGGTCACATGGCTAAAGGACGATCAGCCCCTGGAGGTGAAGACCATCAATATCCGCAACAGTGACACAGACACCATCTTCTTCATCCGCCAGGCCGAGCGTCCCCACTCAGGGACTTATCAAATCGAGGTGGATATTGAGAATACCCAGGACACAGCCACAATCCACATCCAGATCGTAGGTAAGAGATGGTCAGAACTACCTGCACCCAGCACTGCATCTCCCTCGACTCTGTCCCATCAAACACTCCCAGGGCAGGTACAGCACGGGTTAGATACAGAGTAAAGCTCCCTCTACACTGTCCCATCAAACACTCCCAGGGCAGGTACAGCACGGGTTAGATACAGAGTAAAGCTCCCTCCACACTGTCCCATCAAACACACCCAGGGCAGGTACAGCACGGGTTAGATACAGAGTAAAGCTCCCTCTACACTGTCCCATCAAACACTCCCAGGGCAGGTACAGCACGGGTTAGATACAGAGTAAAGCTCCCTCTACACTGTCCCATCAAACACTCCCAGGGCAGGTACAGCACGGGTTAGATACAGAGTAAAGCTCCCTCGACTCTGTCCCATCAAACACTCCCGGGGCAGGTACAGCACGGGTTAGATACAGAGTAAAGCTCCCTCTACACTGTCCCATCAAACACTCCCGGGGCAGGTACAGCACGGGTTAGATACAGAGTAAAGCTCCCTCTACACTGTCCCATCAAACACTCCCGGGGCAGGTACAGCACGGGTTAGATACAGAGTAAAGCTCCCTCTATACTGTCCCATCAAACACTCCCAGGGCAGGTACAGCACGGGTTAGATACAGAGTAAAGCTCCCTCGACTCTGTCCCATCAAACACTCCCGGGGCAGGTACAGCACGGGTTAGATACAGAGTAAAGCTCCCTCAACTCTGTCCCATCAAACACTCCCAGGGCAGGTACAGCACGGGTTAGATACAGAGTAAAGCTCCCTCTACACTGTCCCATCAAACACTCCCGGGGCAGGTACAGCACGGGTTAGATACAGAGTAAAGCTCCCTCCACACTGTCCCATCAAACACTCCCAGGGCAGGTACAGCACGGGTTAGATACAGAGTAAAGCTCCCTCCACACTGTCCCATCAAACACTCCCAGGGCAGGTACAGCACGGGTTAGATACAGAGTAAAGCTCCCTCTACACTGTCCCATCAAACACTCCCAGGGCAGGTACAGCACGGGTTAGATACAGAGTAAAGCTCCCTCTACACTGCCCCATCAAACACTCCCAGGGCAGGTACAGCACGGGTTAGATACAGAGTAAAGCTCCCTCTACACTGTCCCATCAAACACTTCCAGGGCAGGTACAGCACGGGTTAGATACAGAGTAAAGCTCCCTCTACACTGTCCCATCAAACACTCCCAGGACAGGTACAGCACGGGTTAGATACAGAGTAAAGCTCCCTCTACACTGTCCCATCAAACACTCCCGGGGCAGGTACAGCACGGGTTAGATACAGAGTAAAGCTCCCTCTACACTGTCCCATCAAACACTCCCGGGGCAGGTACAGCACGGGTTAGATACAGAGTAAAGCTCCCTCCACACTGTCCCATCAAACACTCCCAGGGCAGGGACAGCACGGGTTAGATACAGAGTAAAGCTCCCTCTACACTGTCCCATCAAACACTCCCGGGGGCAGGTACAGCACGGGTTAGATACAGAGTAAAGCTCCCTCTACACTGTCCCATCAAACACTCCCAGGGCAGGTACAGCATGGGTTAGATACAGAGTAAAGCTCCCTCTACACTGTCCCATCAAACACTCCCAGGGCAGGTACAGCACGGGTCAGATACAGAGTAAAGCTCCCTCTACACTGTCCCATCAAACACTCCCAGGGCAGGTACAGCACGGGTTAGATACAGAGTAAAGCCCCCTCTACACTGTCCCATCAAACACTCCCAGGGCAGGTACAGCACGGGTCAGATACAGAGTAAAGCTCCCTCTACACTGTCCCATCAAACACTCCCAGGGCAGGTACAGCACGGGTTAGATACAGAGTAAAGCTCCCTCTACACTGTCCCATCAAACACTCCCAGGGCAGGTACAGCACGGGTTAGATACAGAGTAAAGCCCCCTCTACACTGTCCCATCAAACACTCCCGGGGCAGGTACAGCACGGGTCAGATACAGAATAAAGCTCCCTCTACACTGTCCCATCAAACACTCCCAGGGCAGGTACAGCACGGGTTAGATACAGAGTAAAGCTCCCTCTACACTGTCCCATCAAACACTCCCAGGGCAGGTACAGCACGGGTTAGATACAGAGTAAAGCTCCCTCTACACTGTCCCATCAAACACTCCCAGGGCAGGTACAGCATGGGTTAGATACAGAGTAAAGCTCCCTCTACACTGTCCCATCAAACACTCCCAGGGCAGGTACAGCACGGGTTAGATACAGAGTAAAGCTCCCTCCACACTGTCCCATCAAACACTCCCAGGGCAGGTACAGCACGGGTTAGATACAGAGTAAAGCTCCCTCTACACTGTCCCATCAAACACTCCCAGGGCAGGTACAGCACGGGTTAGATACAGAGTAAAGCTCCCTCTACACTGCCCCATCAAACACTCCCAGGGCAGGTACAGCACGGGTTAGATACAGAGTAAAGCTCCCTCTACACTGTCCCATCAAACACTTCCAGGGCAGGTACAGCACGGGTTAGATACAGAGTAAAGCTCCCTCTACACTGTCCCATCAAACACTCCCAGGACAGGTACAGCACGGGTTAGATACAGAGTAAAGCTCCCTCTACACTGTCCCATCAAACACTCCCGGGGCAGGTACAGCACGGGTTAGATACAGAGTAAAGCTCCCTCTACACTGTCCCATCAAACACTCCCGGGGCAGGTACAGCACGGGTTAGATACAGAGTAAAGCTCCCTCCACACTGTCCCATCAAACACTCCCAGGGCAGGGACAGCACGGGTTAGATACAGAGTAAAGCTCCCTCTACACTGTCCCATCAAACACTCCCGGGGGCAGGTACAGCACGGGTTAGATACAGAGTAAAGCTCCCTCTACACTGTCCCATCAAACACTCCCAGGGCAGGTACAGCATGGGTTAGATACAGAGTAAAGCTCCCTCTACACTGTCCCATCAAACACTCCCAGGGCAGGTACAGCACGGGTCAGATACAGAGTAAAGCTCCCTCTACACTGTCCCATCAAACACTCCCAGGGCAGGTACAGCACGGGTTAGATACAGAGTAAAGCCCCCTCTACACTGTCCCATCAAACACTCCCAGGGCAGGTACAGCACGGGTCAGATACAGAGTAAAGCTCCCTCTACACTGTCCCATCAAACACTCCCAGGGCAGGTACAGCACGGGTTAGATACAGAGTAAAGCTCCCTCTACACTGTCCCATCAAACACTCCCAGGGCAGGTACAGCACGGGTTAGATACAGAGTAAAGCCCCCTCTACACTGTCCCATCAAACACTCCCGGGGCAGGTACAGCACGGGTCAGATACAGAATAAAGCTCCCTCTACACTGTCCCATCAAACACTCCCAGGGCAGGTACAGCACGGGTTAGATACAGAGTAAAGCTCCCTCTACACTGTCCCATCAAACACTCCCAGGGCAGGTACAGCACGGGTTAGATACAGAGTAAAGCTCCCTCTACACTGTCCCATCAAACACTCCCAGGGCAGGTACAGCATGGGTTAGATACAGAGTAAAGCTCCCTCTACACTGTCCCATCAAACACTCCCAGGGCAGGTACAGCACGGGTTAGATACAGAGTAAAGCTCCCTCTACACTGTCCCATCAAACACTCCCGGGGCAGGTACAGCACGGGTTAGATACAGAGTAAAGCTCCCTCTACACTGTCCCATCAAACACTCCCAGGGCAGGGACAGCACGGGTTAGATACAGAGTAAAGCTCCCTCTACACTGTCCCATCAAACACTCCCAGGGCAGGTACAGCATGGGTTAGATACAGAGTAAAGCTCCCTCTACACTGTCCCATCAAACACTCCCAGGGCAGGTACAGCACGGGTTAGATACAGAGTAAAGCTCCCTCTACACTGTCCCATCAAACACTCCCAGGGGCAGGTACAGCACGGGTTAGATACAGAGTAAAGCTCCCTCTACACTGTCCCATCAAACACTCCCAGGGCAGGTACAGCACGGGTTAGATACAGAGTAAAGCTCCCTCTACACTGTCCCATCAAACACTCCCAGGGCAGGTACAGCACGGGTTAGATACAGAGTAAAGCTCCCTCTACACTGTCCCATCAAACACTCCCAGGGCAGGTACAGCATGGGTTAGATACAGAGTAAAGCTCCCTCTACACTGTCCCATCAAACACTCCCAGGGCAGGTACAGCACGGGTTAGATACAGAGTAAAGCTCCCTCTACACTGTCCCATCAAACACTCCCAGGGGCAGGTACAGCACGGGTTAGATACAGAGTAAAGCTCCCTCTACACTGTCCCATCAAACACTCCCAGGGCAGGTACAGCACGGGTTAGATACAGAGTAAAGCTCCCTCTACACTGTCCCATCAAACACTCCCAGGGCAGGTACAGCACGGGTTAGATACAGAGTAAAGCTCCCTCTACACTGTCCCATCAAACACTCCCAGGGCAGGTACAGCACGGGTTAGATACAGAGTAAAGCTCCCTCTACACTGTCCCATCAAACACTCCCGGGGCAGGTACAGCACGGGTTAGATACAGAGTAAAGCTCCCTCGACACTGTCCCATCAAACACTCCCAGGGCAGGTACAGCACGGGTTAGATACAGAGAAAAGCTCCCTCTACACTGTCCCATCAAACACTCCCAGGGCAGGTACAGCACGGGTTAGATACAGAGTAAAGCTCCCTCAACACTGTCCCATCAAACACTCCCGGGGCAGGTACAGCACGGGTTAGATACAGAGTAAAGCTCCCTCTACACTGTCCCATCAAACACTCCCAGGGCAGGGACAGCATGGGTTAGATACAGAGTAAAGCTCCCTCTACACTGTCCCATCAAACACTCCCAGGGCAGGTACAGCACGGGTTAGATACAGAGTAAAGCTCCCTCTACACTGTCCCATCAAACACTCCCAGGGCAGGTACAGCACGGGTTAGATACAGAGTAAAGCTCCCTCTACACTGTCCCATCAAACACTCCCAGGGCAGGTACAGCACGGGTTAGATACAGAGTAAAGCTCCCTCGACACTGTCCCATCAAACACTCCCAGGGCAGGTACAGCACGGGTTAGATACAGAGTAAAGCTCCCTCTACACTGTCCCATCAAACACTCCCGGGGCAGGTACAGCACGGGTTAGATACAGAGTAAAGCTCCCTCAACACTGTCCCATCAAACACTCCCGGGGCAGGTACAGCACGGGTTAGATACAGAGTAAAGCTCCCTCTACACTGTCCCATCAAACACTCCCAGGGCAGGGACAGCACGGGTTAGATACAGAGTAAAGCTCCCTCGACACTGTCCCATCAAACACTCCCGGGGCAGGTACAGCACGGGTTAGATACAGAGTAAAGCTCCCTCAACACTGTCCCATCAAACACTCCCAGGGCAGGTACAGCACGGGTCAGATACAGAGTAAAGCTCTTCCTGCCCCAGTGTTGGTCAGTTTTCCGATAGTCACATTCCTCACTCATTTCTCCCCCCCCCCACCTTGTACCTCTCCATTTCCATTACCCACTGATCCTCACCCTCCACTGTTTCCTCCCCTGCAGACAAGCCAGGGCCCCCATTGAATGTTAAGGTTGAGGAGGTGTGGGGTTTGAATGCGGCCCTGGCCTGGCAGCCTCCCAAAGACAATGGCAACTGCGAAATCACCGGATACACCATCCAGAAGGCCGACAAGAAGACCATGGTAAGAATGGACCGGATCGTTCTGGAACGAATGCAGACTGTGAGCTGCCCATCCGCTGGCCCTCTTGCCCTCTGTCCATTGCCTCTCCAGGTGCCAGCCTCTGGATGGGCATCTGCTTGTGTACAGTGACAGGCCCCACCAGCACCGTCACACTGGACGGGCACTGACCCATCACATGACACACACCCCCACCAGCCCGTTGTCCGGGGCACAGCTCCCCCACTCCCTGGGGACCCCTGTCCCCCACCCCCCCGGGGGGTCCCATTCACCCACTCCCAGAGTCCCACTCTCCCCACGGGGTCAGTATTGGGGACTCTGTGTGTACCCGGGTCGGGCGGGGTCAGTGTTGGGGTCTGTGTGTACCCGGGTCGGGCGGGGTCAGTGTTGGGGTCTCTGTGTGTACCCGGGTCGGGTGGGGTCAGTGTTGGGGTCTGTGTGTACCCGGGTCGGGTGGGGTCAGTGTTGGGGTCTCTGTGTGTACCCGGGTCGGGCGGGGTCAGTGTTGGGGTCTGTGTGTACCCGGGTCGGGTGGGGTCAGTGTTGGGGTCTGTGTGTACCCGGGTCGGGTGGGGTCAGTGTTGGGGTCTCTGTGTGTACCCGGGTCGGGTGGGGTCAGTGTTGGGGTCTGTGTGTACCCGGGTCGGGTGGGGTCAGTGTTGGGGTCTGTGTGTGTACCCGGGTCGGGTGGGGTCAGTGTTGGGGTCTCTCTGTGTACCCGGGTCGGGTGGGGTCGGTGTTGGGGTCTCTGTGTGTACCCGGGTCGGGCGGGGTCAGTGTTGGGGTCTGTGTGTACCCGGGTCGGGCGGGGTCAGTGTTGGGGTCTGTGTGTACCCGGGTCGGGTGGGGTCGGTGTTGGGGTCTCTCTGTGTACCCGGGTCGGGTGGGGTCAGTGTTGGGGTCTGTGTGTGTACCCGGGTCGGGTGGGGTCGGTGTTGGGGTCTCTCTGTGTACCCGGGTCGGGTGAGGTCAGTGTTGGGGTCTGTGTGTGTACCCGGGTCGGGTGGGGTCGGTGTTGGGGTCTCTCTGTGTACCCGGGTCGGGTGGGGTCGGTGTTGGGGTCTCTCTGTGTACCCGGGTCGGGTGAGGTCAGTGTTGGGGTCTGTGTGTGTACCCGGGTCGGGCGGGGTCGGTGTTGAGGTGCAGCACGATGTACTCTGGGGGGAATGTACTCGCTCTCTCAGGTTCTGTCTGGAAACTCTGTCGGTTTTACAAATACTTGGACACATCATTCTTTTACTCTCTGACTCTCTCTCTCTCTCTCCTCACTGTTTCCCTCTTTCCCTGTTACTCCCTGTGCACCATCTCTCTCTGACCCCTCACTCTTTCCATTTCATTCCCCTCCCCCTCCCCTCTCTATCTTCCCTCTTTCCCTCCCTCCCTCTCCACTCCGCCTTCCCCCTCCTCTCCACGACCCCTCCTCCACCCCCTCCTCTCTGTCCTCCTCTCTCCCCCCTCCCCCTCCCTGCCCCCTCCCCCTCCCTGCCCCCTCCCCGCCCCTGCCCCCCCCCTGCCCCCTCTCCCCCCCCCCTGCCCCCTCTCCCCCCCCCTGCCCCCTCTCCCCCCCCCCCCCCGGGGCTCCAGGAGTGGTTCACAGTCTATGAACACTACCGTCGGTGTCAGTGCTGTGTGTCAGACCTGGTCATGGGGAACGAGTATTTCTTCCGGGTCTTCACTGAGAACATGTGCGGCCTGAGTCAGCACGCTGGTCAATCCAAGGACAGCGTCTACATCCAGAAGACAGGTAAGCCGGCCTTGGAGAGCACACGGACGAGGCCATACCAACGTCTAGACAGAGCTCCCTGGCTCATCTCCCCCCTCTCCCAAACACGGGGGTCTCTGACAGTGATCAGGGGCAGGAGCCCTGGCTGATTCCCCCCTCTCCCAAACACGGGGGTCTCTGACAGTGATCAGGGGCAGGAGCCCTGGCTCATCTCCCCCTCTCCCAAACACGGGGGTCTCTGACAGTGATCAGGGGCAGGAGCCCTGGCTCATCTCCCCCCTCTCCCAAACACAGGGGTCTCTGACAGTGATCAGGGGCAGGAGCCCTGGCTCATCTCCCCCCTCTCCCAAACACGGGGGTCTCTGACAGTGATCAGGGGCAGGAGCCCTGGCTGATTCCCCCCTCTCCCAAACACAGGGGTCTCTGACAGTGATCAGGGGCAGGAGCCCTGGCTGATTCCCCCCTCTCCCAAACACGGGGGTCTCTGACAGTGATCAGGGGCAGGAGCCCTGGCTGATTCCCCCCTCTCCCAAACACGGGGGTCTCTGACAGTGATCAGGGGCAGGAGCCCTGGCTGATTCCCCCCTCTCTCTAACACGGGGGTCTCTGACAGTGATCAGGGGCAGGAGCCCTGGCTCATCTCCCCCCTCTCCCAAACACGGGGGTCTCTGACAGTGATCAGGGGCAGGAGCCCTGGCTCATCTCCCCCCTCTCCCAAACACAGGGGTCTCTGACAGTGATCAGGGGCAGGAGCCCTGGCTGATTCCCCCCTCTCTCTAACACAGGGGTCTCTGACAGTGATCAGGGGCAGGAGCCCTGGCTCATCTCCCCCCTCTCCCAAACACAGGGGTCTCTGACAGTGATCAGGGGCAGGAGCCCTGGCTGATTCCCCCCTCTCCCAAACACAGGGGTCTCTGACAGTGATCAGGGGCAGGAGCCCTGGCTGATTCCCCCCTCTCCCAAACACGGGGGTCTCTGACAGTGATCAGGGGCAGGAGCCCTGGCTGATTCCCCCCTCTCCCAAACACGGGGGTCTCTGACAGTGATCAGGGGCAGGAGCCCTGGCTGATTCCCCCCTCTCCCAAACACAGGGGTCTCTGACAGTGATCAGGGGCAGGAGCCCTGGCTGATTCCCCCCTCTCCCAAACACGGGGGTCTCTGACAGTGATCAGGGGCAGGAGCCCTGGCTGATTCCCCCCTCTCTCTAACACAGGGGTCTCTGACAGTGATCAGGGGCAGGAGCCCTGGCTGATTCCCCCCTCTCTCTAACACAGGGGTCTCTGACAGTGATCAGGGGCAGGAGCCCTGGCTGATTCCCCCCTCTCCCAAACACGGGGGTCTCTGACAGTGATCAGGGGCAGGAGCCCTGGCTGATTCCCCCCTCTCCCAAACACAGGGGTCTCTGACAGTGATCAGGGGCAGGAGCCCTGGCTGATTCCCCCCTCTCCCAAACACGGGGGTCTCTGACAGTGATCAGGGGCAGGAGCCCTGGCTCATCTCCCCCTCTCCCAAACACGGGGGTCTCTGACAGTGATCAGGGGCAGGAGCCCTGGCTGATTCCCCCCTCTCCCAAACACGGGGGTCTCTGACAGTGATCAGGGGCAGGAGCCCTGGCTCATCTCCCCCCTCTCCCAAACACAGGGGTCTCTGACAGTGATCAGGGGCAGGAGCCCTGGCTCATCTCCCCCCTCTCCCAAACACGGGGGTCTCTGACAGTGATCAGGGGCAGGAGCCCTGGCTGATTCCCCCCTCTCCCAAACACAGGGGTCTCTGACAGTGATCAGGGGCAGGAGCCCTGGCTGATTCCCCCCTCTCCCAAACACGGGGGTCTCTGACAGTGATCAGGGGCAGGAGCCCTGGCTGATTCCCCCCTCTCCCAAACACGGGGGTCTCTGACAGTGATCAGGGGCAGGAGCCCTGGCTGATTCCCCCCTCTCTCTAACACGGGGGTCTCTGACAGTGATCAGGGGCAGGAGCCCTGGCTCATCTCCCCCCTCTCCCAAACACGGGGGTCTCTGACAGTGATCAGGGGCAGGAGCCCTGGCTCATCTCCCCCCTCTCCCAAACACAGGGGTCTCTGACAGTGATCAGGGGCAGGAGCCCTGGCTGATTCCCCCCTCTCTCTAACACAGGGGTCTCTGACAGTGATCAGGGGCAGGAGCCCTGGCTCATCTCCCCCCTCTCCCAAACACAGGGGTCTCTGACAGTGATCAGGGGCAGGAGCCCTGGCTGATTCCCCCCTCTCTCTAACACAGGGGTCTCTGACAGTGATCAGGGGCAGGAGCCCTGGCTGATTCCCCCCTCTCCCAAACACGGGGGTCTCTGACAGTGATCAGGGGCAGGAGCCCTGGCTGATTCCCCCCTCTCCCAAACACAGGGGTCTCTGACAGTGATCAGGGGCAGGAGCCCTGGCTGATTCCCCCCTCTCCCAAACACGGGGGTCTCTGACAGTGATCAGGGGCAGGAGCCCTGGCTCATCTCCCCCCTCTCCCAAACACAGGGGTCTCTGACAGTGATCAGGGGCAGGAGCCCTGGCTGATTCCCCCCTCTCTCTAACACGGGGGTCTCTGACAGTGATCAGGGGCAGGAGCCCTGGCTCATCTCCCCCCTCTCCCAAACACGGGGGTCTCTGACAGTGATCAGGGGCAGGAGCCCTGGCTGATTCCCCCCTCTCTCTAACACGGGGGTCTCTGACAGTGATCAGGGGCAGGAGCCCTGGCTGATTCCCCCCTCTCCCAAACACGGGGGTCTCTGACAGTGATCAGGGGCAGGAGCCCTGGCTGATTCCCCCCTCTCCCAAACACGGGGGTCTCTGACAGTGATCAGGGGCAGGAGCCCTGGCTGATTCCCCCCTCTCTCTAACACAGGGGTCTCTGACAGTGATCAGGGGCAGGAGCCCTGGCTGATTCCCCCCTCTCCCAAACACGGGGGTCTCTGACAGTGATCAGGGGCAGGAGCCCTGGCTGATTCTCCCCTCTCCCTAACACAGGGGTCTCTGAAGCCAATCGTAGCGCCCCTACCTCTGCCTGAGCTGATCAGAGCCGAGTGATGGGACCTGCCCAGCGGGGATTTGGTCCAGGTGTGGTCTTCAATGAAGCAGGGTTCGAGGGCCAGTGGGAAATTGGACCACAGCAATCAGACGTAACTCAGTACATTATAAAGTCAAACATGCCGTCCTTATTTGTCCATCTCTATTATAAATTCCAATGTCAGCATTTAGAGTGGGAATTTCCTATGTAAACAAGTCACACTGCAATTACACCCTCCTACCAATGGCGGCAGCGCAGCCATTTTTAAATGCAGATGGGGAAGTCTTGCTCCAGAGGAGAGGTTTGCCAGATCTGTAAAGAGGGGAGTGTGGTGACTCGAGGGTCAGATTCACCTCCCCTCCTCCTGCCTTATCTACGGGTTGAGGAGATTTGTTGGTTTTGGGGGGGTTGGGGGAGGGGGAGGTCTGTGATCACAGGAGGTGAAGGTTCGGAGGTCAACGAGCAAGTCAGGGGGACGTTTGAGCTGGTGTTGAGGGAGTGGGCTCTGCCAGACTCTAACCATGCACTCTTCCTGGTGCCTCTGACAGGGATAGAGTACAAGCCACCCAGTTACAAGCAACACGACTTCTCTGAACCGCCCAAGTTCACTCGCCCGCTGGTGAATCGCTCCGTGATTTGTGGGTACAACGCCACTCTCAGCTGTGCCCTGCGAGGGATCCCCAAGGTAAGAGTTCAGAATCAGTGTGGAGAGACTCTTCTCAGTGAGAGAATTATAATCACAAGTGCTACTAATCCCTCTCTCTCCATCTTTGTCTCTTTCTGTCTCTCCCCCTCTATCCCTCTCTCTATGTCTCTGTCTCTCTCTCTCTCCCTGTCTCTCCCCCTCTATCCCTCTCTCTATGTCTCTGTCTCTCTCTCTCTCTCTCCCTGTCTCTCCCCCTCTATCCCTCTCTCTATGTCTCTGTCTCTCTCTTTCCCTCTCTCTCCCTGTCTCTATCTCCGCTCTCTGTATCTGTCTCTCTCTCTCTCTGTCTGTCTCCCCCTCTCCCCCTCTATCCCTCTCTCTATGTCTCTCCCTGTCTCTCTATCTCCGCTCTCTGTATCTCTCTCTCTCTCTCTGTCTCCCCCTCTATCCCTCTCTCTATGTCTCTGTCTCTCTCTTTCCCTCTCTCTGTATCTGTTTCTCTCTGTCTCCCCCTCTATCCCTCTCTCTATGTCTCTGTCTCTCTCTATCCCACTCTCTGCATCTGTCTCTCTCTGTCTCTCCCCCTCTCTATGCCTTTGTCTTGTTCTCTCTCTATCTTTCTCTCCCCCTGTCTTTCTCTCTCTGTATCTGTATCTCGCTCTCTCTGTGCCTGTCTCCCTCTTTCTGTATCTCTGTCTATCTCTCTATCTCTGTATCTGTCCCTCTCTCTCCCTCTCTCTCTCCCTCCCTCCTTCTCTCTCCCACTCCCTCCCTCCTTCTCTCTCCCACTCCCTCCCCCTCTCTCTCTCTCCCTCCCCCCTCCCTCCCCTCTCTCTCTCCCCCCTCCCTCCCCTCTCTCTCCCTCCCCCCTCCCTCCCCTCTCTCTCTCCCTCCCTCCCCCCTCCCTCCCCCCTCCCTCCCCTCTCCCTCCCCTCTCTCTCTCCCTCCCCCCTCCCTCCCCTCTCTCTCTCCCTCCCCCTCCCTCCCCTCTCTCTCTCCCTCCCCCCTCCCTCCCCTCTCTCTCTCCCTCCCCTCTCTCTCTCCCTCCCCCCTCCCTCCCCTCTCTCTCTCCCTCCCCCCTCCCTCCCCTCTCTCTCTCTCCCTCCCCCCTCCCTCCCACTCCCCCTCCCTCCCCCCTCCCTCCCCTCTCTCTCTCCCTCCCCCCTCCCTCCCCTCTCTCTCTCCCTCCCCCCTCCCTCCCCTCTCTCTCTCTCTCTCCCTCCCCCCTCCCTCCCCTCTCACTCTCCCTCCCCCCTCCCTCCCCTCTCACTCTCCCTCCCCCCTCCCTCCCACTCCCCCTCTCTCCCTCCCCCTCTCCCTCTCCCTCCCACTCCCCTTCTCTCCCTCCCCTCTCCCTCCCCCTCTCCCTCCCTCCCTCTCTCTCTCCTCTCTCCCTTCCCTTCCTCTCTCCCTCCCCCCTCTCTCCCTCCCTCCCCCTCTCTCCCTCCCCCCTCTCTCCCTCCCCCTCTCTCCCTCCCCCCTCTCTCCCTCCCCCCTCTCTCCCTCCCCCCTCTCTCCCTCCCCCTCCCTCCCTCCCCCTCCCTCTCTCCTCCCCCCTCCCTCTCTCCTCCCTCCCCCTCTCTCTCCTCTCTCCCTCCCCCTCCCTCTCTCCTCTCTCCCTCCCCCTGCCCCCTCTCTCTCCTCCCTCCCCCCTGCCTCCTCTCTCTCTCCTCCCTCCCCCCTGCCCCCTCTCTCTCTCCTCCCTCCCCCTCTCTCTCTCCTCTCTCCCTCCCCCTCTCTCTCTCCTCTCTCCCTCCCCCCTCCCCCCTCTCTCTTTCCTCTCCCTCCCTCCCCCCCTCCCTCTCCCTCTCTCTCTCCCCCTCTCTCTCTCCCTCCCCCCTCTCTCTCTCCTCTCTCCCTCCCCTCTCCCTCTCCCCCTCTCCCTCTCCCTCTCTCTCTCTCCCTCTCCCTCTCTCTCCTCTCTCCCTCCCCCCTCTCTCTCTCTCTCTCCCTCCCCCCTCTCTCTCTCCCTCTCTCCCTCCCTCTCTCCCTCCCCTCTCTCTCCCCCTCTCCCTCTCCCCCTCTCCCTCTCCCCCTCTCCCTCTCCCCCTCTCCCTCTCCCCCTCTCCCCCTCTCTCCCCCCCAGCCCAAGGTGTTATGGTACAAGAATCGGATGGACCTGTCGAGTGACCCCAGGTACAGGATGTTCAGTAACCAGGGGGTGCTGACGCTGGAGATCAGGAAGCCGTGCCCCTTCGATGCTGGGCTCTACAGTTGCCATGCCGTCAACCAGCTGGGCGAGGCCGAGAGCGAGTGTAGGCTGGAGGTCCGAGGTCAGTGAAAGGTCGCCGGGGAGGAGGGTCCCGTCTCAGCCTCAACTCCACGTGGGGACTAATCCGACTGAAAGGACCTGCATTTCTATAGCACCTTTCACCACCTCGGGACGTCCCAGAGTGCTTCACTGCCAGTGAAATACTCTTTGAAGTTTAGTCCCCGTTATACTGTAGGAAACGCGGCAGCCAATTTGTGCACAGCAAGATCCCACAAGCAGCAATGTGATCATGACCAGATCATGTGTTCAGTGATGTTCGTGGAGGGATAAATATTGACGGGGACACCGGGAAGAACTCTCCTGCTCTTCCAACAGCGGGCCATGGGATCTTTTACACCCACCTGAGAAGGCAGACGGGGCCTCGGGTGAACGTCTCATCAGAAAGACAGCAGCTCTGACAATGCGACACTCCCCGACAGTGCAGCACTCCCTCAGCACAGCCCTTAGGGAAGAGTGACCATAATATGATGGAATTCTTCGTTAGGTTTGAAAGTGATGCAGTTCAATCCGAAACTAGGGTCTTAAATCTAAACCAAGGAATCTACGAGGTTTTGAGGCGCACGTTGGCTGTCGTTGATTGGTGAATTACATTAAAAGGCCTGATGGTAGACAGGCAATGGCCAGCATTTAAAGAATTAATACATAATTTGCAACAAATATATATTCCTTTAAGGCACAAAGACCCAACAGGAAAAGTGGTCCAATCATGGCTAACAAGGGAAATTAAAGATAATAATAAATCAAAGGAAGAGGCAGATAAAGTTTCCAGAAAAAGCAGTAAGCCTGAGGATTGGGAGCATTTTAGAATTCAGCAAAGGAGGGCCAGGACATTGATAAAGAGGGAAAATAGAATATGAGAGTAAACTAGCGAGAAATATAAAAACGGACTGTAAAAGCTTCTCTAGGTATTTAAAAAGGAAAAGACTGGTGAAGGCATATGTAGGTCCCTTACACACAGACGGGAGAGTTGATAACGGGGAATAAGGAAATGGCAGAGAAATTAAACAAATACTTTGTATCTGTCTTCAAGGAAGAAGACACAAAAAAACCTCCCAGAAATACTAGAGAACCAAGGGTCAGGCGAGAATGAGGAACTGAAGGAAATTAGTAAAAAAATAGTACGAGAGAAATGAATGGGACTGAAAGTCGATAAATCCCAAGGACCTGATGATCCACATCCCAGGGATTTGAAAGAGGCGGCTATAGAGATAGAGGATGCATTGGTTGTCATCTTCCAAAATTCTATAGACTCTGGAACAGTTCCTGCAGATTGGAGGGTGGTAAATGGAACCCCACTATTTAAGAAAGGAGGGAGAGAGAAAACAGGGAACTACAGACTGATTAGCCTGACATCAGTAATAGGGAAAATGCTGGAGTCTATTATAAAGGATGTGATAACAGGACACTTAGAAAATAATAATAGGATCTGGCAGAGTCACCATGGATTCATGAAAGGGAAACCATGTTTGACAAACCTATTGGAGTTCTTTGAGGATATAACGAGTAGAATAGATAAGGGGGAACCAGTGGATGTGGTGTATTTGGATTTTCAGAAAGCTTTCGATAAGGTTCCCCACAGGAGGTTGGTGAACAAAGTTAGAGCACATGGGATTGGGGGTAATGTACTGGCATGGATTGAGAATTGGTTAACAGACAGAAAACAGAGAGTAGGAATAAATGGGTCTTTTTCAGGGTGTCAGGCAGTGACTAGTGGGGTACCGCAGGGATCAATGCTTGGGCCCCAGATATTCACAATATATATCAATGATTTGAATGAGGGAACCAAATGTAATATTTCCAAGTTTGCTGATGACACAAAACTAGGTGGAAATGTGAGTTGTGAGGAGGATGCAAAGAGGCTTCAAGGGGATATAGACAGGCTGAGTGAGTGGGCAAGAACATGGCAGATGCAGTATAATGTGGAAAAATGTGAAGTTATCCACTTTGGAAGGAAAAACAGAAATGCAGAGTAGTTTTTAAATGGTGAGAGATTGGGAAATGTTGATGTTCAAAGGGACCTGGGTGTCCTTGTACACGAGTCACTGAAAGCAAACATGCAGGTGCAGCAAGCAGTTAGGAAGGCAAATGGTATGTTGGCCTTTATTACAAGAGGCTTTGAGTACAGGAGTAAGGATGTCTTACTGCAGTTATATTGGGCCTTGGTGAGACCATGATGTGGAGATGCCGGTGATGGACTGGGGTTGACAATTGTAAACAATTTTACAACACCAAGTTATAGTCCAGCAATTTTATTTTAAATTCACAAGCTTTCGGAGGCTACCTCCTTCCTCAGGTGAACGTTCACATTGTTCACCTGAGGAAGGAGGTAGCCTCCGAAAGCTTGTGAATTTAAAATAAAATTGCTGGACTATAACTTAGTGAGACCACACCTGGAGTATTGTGTACAATTTTGGTCTCCTTACCTAAGAAAGGATATACTTGCCATAGAGGGAGTGCAGCGAAGGTTCACCAGACTGATTCCTGGGATGGCGGGATTGTTGTATGAGGAGAGATTGAGTAGACTAGGCCTGTATTCTCTAGAGTTTAGAAGAATGAGAGGTGATCTCATTGAAACATACAAAATTCTTACAGGGCTCGACAGGGTAGATGCAGGGAGGATGTTTCCCCTGGCTGGGGAGTCTAGAACCAGGGGTCACAGTCTCAGAATACAGGGGAGGCCATTTAGAACTGAGATGAGGAGAAATTTCTTCACTCAGATGGTGGTGAATCTTTGGAATTCTCCACCCCAGAGGGCTGTGGAGGCTCAGTCATTGAGTATATTCAAAACAGAGATCGATAGATTTCCAGATATTAAAGGCATCAAGGGATATGGGGATAGTGCAGGAAAATGGCGTTGAGCTGGAAGATCAGCCATGATCTTGTTGAATGGCGGAGCAGGCTCGAGGGGCCAGATGGCCTACTCCTGATCCAATTTCTTATGTTCTTACGTTCCTCCGACAGTGCAGCGCTCCCTCAGTACTGACCCTCCGACAGTGCAGCGCTCCCACAGTACTGATCCTCCGACAGTGCAGCGCTCCCTCAGTACTGACCCTCCCACAGTGCATCGCTCCCTCAGTACTGATCCTCCGACAGTGCATCGCTCCCTCAGTACTGACCCTCCGACAGTGCAGCACTCCCTCAGTACTGATCCTCCGACAGTGCAGCGCTCCCTCAGTACTGACCCTCCCACAGTGCATCGCTCCCTCAGTACTGATCCTCCGACAGTGCATCGCTCCCTCAGTACTGACCCTCCGACAGTGCAGCACTCCCTCAGTACTGATCCTCCGACAGGGCAGCGCTCCCTCAGTACTGACCCTCCGACAGGGCAGCGCTCCCTCAGTACTGACCCTCCGACAGGGCAGCGCTTCCTCAGTACTGACCCTCCCACAGTGCATCGCTCCCTCAGTACTGACCCTCCGACAGTGCAGCGCTCCCTCAGTACTGACCCTCCGACAGTGCAGCGCTCCCTCAGTACTGACCCTCCGACAGTGCAGCGCTCCCTCAGTACTGACCCTCCGACAGTGCAGCGCTCCCTCAGTACTGACCCTCCGACAGTGCAGCTCTCCCTCAGTACTGACCCTCCGACAGTGCAGCTCTCCCTCAGTACTGACCCTCCGACAGGGCAGCGCTCCCTCAGTACTGACCCTCCGACAGTGCAGCGCTCCCTCAGTACTGACCCTCCGACAGTGCAGCGCTCCCTCAGTACTGACCCTCCGACAGTGCAGCGCTCCCTCAGTACTGACCCTCCGACAGTGCAGCGCTCCCTCAGTACTGACCCTCCGACAGTGCAGCTCTCCCTCAGTACTGACCCTCCGACAGTGCAGCTCTCCCTCAGTACTGACCCTCCGACAGGGCAGCGCTCCCTCAGTACTGACCCTCCGACAGTGCAGCTCTCCCTCAGTACTGACCCTCCGACAGTGCAGCTCTCCCTCGGTACTGACCCTACGATAGGGCGGCGCTCCCTCGGTACTGACACTCCGACAGTGCGGCTCTCCCTCGGTACTGACCCTCCGACAGGGCAGCGCTCCCCCAGTACTGACCCTCCGACAGTGCGGCTCTCCCTCAGTAATGACCCTCCGACAGTGCGGCACTCCCTCAGTACTGACCCTCCGACAGTGCGGCTCTCCCTCAGTACTGACCCTCCGACAGTGCGGCTCTCCCTCAGTACTGACCCTCCGACAGTGCGGCACTCCCTCAGTACTGACCCTCCGACAGTGCGGCACTCCCTCAGTACTGACCCACCGACAGTGCAGCGCTCCCTCAGTACTGACCCTCCGACAGTGCAGCGCTCCCTCAGTACTGATCCTCCGACAGTGCAGCGCTCCCTCAGTACTGACCCTCCGACAGTGCAGCGCTCCCTCAGTACGGACCCTCCGACAGTGCAGCGCTCCCTCAGTACTGACCCTCCGACAGTGCAGCGCTCCCTCAGTACTGACCCTCCGACAGTGCAGCGCTCCCTCAGTACTGACCCTCCGACAGTGCAGCGCTCCCTCAGTACTGACCCTCCGACAGTGCAGCGCTCCCTCAGTACTGACCCTCCGACAGTGCAGCACTCCCTCAGTACTGACCCTCCGACAGTGCAGCTCTCCCTCAGTACTGACCCTCCGACAGTGCAGCGCTCCCTCAGTACTGACCCTCCGACAGTGCAGCGCTCCCTCAGTACTGACCCTCCGACAGTGCAGTACTCCCTCAGTACTGACCCTCCGACAGTGCAGCGCTCTCTCAGTACTGACCCTCCGACAGTGCAGCGCTCCCTCAGTACTGACCCTCCGACAGTGCAGCGCTCCCTCAGTACTGATCCTCCGACAGTGCAGCGCTCCCTCAGGACTGACCCTCCGACAGTGCAGCACTCCCTCAGTACTGACCCTCCGACAGTGCAGCACTCCCTCAGTACTGACCCTCCGACAGTGCAGCTCTCCCTCAGTACTGACCCTCTGACAGTGCAGCTCTCCCTCAGTACTGACCCTCTGACAGTGCAGCGCTCCCTCAGTACTGACCCTCCGACAGTGCAGCGCTCCCTCAGTACGGACCCTCCGACAGTGCAGCGCTCCCTCAGTACTGACCCTCCGACAGTGCAGCGCTCCCTCAGTACTGACCCTCCGACAGTGCAGCGCTCCCTCAGTACTGACCCTCCGACAGTGCAGCGCTCCCTCAGTACTGACCCTCCGACAGTGCAGCGCTCCCTCAGTACTGACCCTCCGACAGTGCAGCACTCCCTCAGTACTGACCCTCCGACAGTGCAGCTCTCCCTCAGTACTGACCCTCCGACAGTGCAGCGCTCCCTCAGTACTGACCCTCCGACAGTGCAGCACTCCCTCAGTACTGACCCTCA
>NW_027138615.1:0-40938 GCF_035084215.1 Heptranchias perlo
TGTTAGAGTTATACTGACAGTGTTAGAGTTATACTGATGGGGTTAGAGTTATACTGACAGTGTTAGAGTTATACTGATGGGGTTAGAGTTATACTGACAGTGTTAGAGTTATACTGACAGTGTTAGAGTTATACTGATGGGGTTAGAGTTATACTGACAGTGTTAGAGTTATACTGATGGGGTTAGAGTTATACTGACAGTGTTAGAGTTATACTGACAGTGTTAGAGTTATACTGACAGTGTTAGAGTTATACTGATGGGGTTAGAGTTATACTGACAGTGTTAGAGTTATACTGATGGGGTTAGAGTTATACTGACAGTGTTAGAGTTATACTGACAGTGTTAGAGTTATACTGACAGTGTTAGAGTTATACTGACAGTGTTAGAGTTATACTGATGGGGTTAGAGTTATACTGACAGTGTTTGAGTTATACTGACAGTGTTTGAGTTATACTGACAGTGTTAGAGTTATACTGATGGGGTTAGAGTTATACTGACAGTGTTAGAGTTATACTGATGGGGTTAGAGTTATACTGACAGTGTTAGAGTTATACTGATAGTGTTAGAGTTATACTGATGGTGTTAGAGTTATACTGACAGTGTTAGAGTTATACTGACAGTGTTAGAGTTATACTGATAGTGTTAGAGTTATACTGACAGTGTTAGAGTTATACTGATGGGGTTAGAGTTATACTGACAGTGTTAGAGTTATACTGACAGTGTTAGAGTTATACTGACAGTGTTAGAGTTATACTGACAGTGTTAGAGTTATACTGATAGTGTTAGAGTTATACTGACAGTGTTAGAGTTATACTGACAGTGTTAGAGTTATACTGACAGTGTTAGAGTTATACTGATGGGGTTAGAGTTATACTGACAGTGTTAGAGTTATACTGACAGTGTTAGAGTTATACTGACAGTGTTAGAGTTATACTGATAGTGTTAGAGTTATACTGACAGTGTTAGAGTTATACTGATGGGGTTAGAGTTATACTGACAGTGTTAGAGTTATACTGACAGTGTTAGAGTTATACTGATGGGGTTAGAGTTATACTGACAGTGTTAGAGTTATACTGACAGTGTTAGAGTTATACTGATGGGGTTAGAGTTATACTGACAGTGTTAGAGTTATACTGACAGTGTTAGAGTTATACTGATGGGGTTAGAGTTATACTGACAGTGTTAGAGTTATACTGATAGTGTTAGAGTTATACTGATGGGGTTAGAGTTATACTGACAGTGTTAGAGTTATACTGATGGGGTTAGAGTTATACTGACAGTGTTAGAGTTATACTGACAGTGTTAGAGTTATACTGATGGGGTTAGAGTTATACTGACAGTGTTAGAGTTATACTGACAGTGTTAGAGTTATACTGATGGGGTTCGAGTTATACTGACTGGGTTAGAGTTATACTGACAGTGTTAGAGTTATACTGATAGTGTTAGAGTTATACTGACAGTGTTAGAGTTATACTGACAGTGTTAGAGTTATACTGATAGTGTTAGAGTTATACTGACAGTGTTAGAGTTATACTGACAGTGTTAGAGTTATACTGATGGGGTTAGAGTTATACTGACAGTGTTAGAGTTATACTGATGGGGTTAGAGTTATACTGACAGTGTTAGAGTTATACTGACAGTGTTAGAGTTATACTGACAGTGTTAGAGTTATACTGATGGGGTTAGAGTTATACTGACAGTGTTAGAGTTATACTGATGGGGTTAGAGTTATACTGACAGTGTTAGAGTTATACTGACAGTGTTAGAGTTATACTGACAGTGTTAGAGTTATACTGATGGGGTTAGAGTTATACTGACAGTGTTAGAGTTATACTGACAGTGTTAGAGTTATACTGATGGGGTTAGAGTTATACTGACAGTGTTAGAGTTATACTGATGGGGTTAGAGTTATACTGACAGTGTTAGAGTTATACTGACAGTGTTAGAGTTATACTGATGGGGTTAGAGTTATACTGATGGTGTCAGAGTTATACTGACAGTGTTAGAGTTATACTGACAGTGTTAGAGTTATACTGATGGGGTTAGAGTTATACTGACAGTGTTAGAGTTATACTGACAGTGTTAGAGTTATACTGATGGGGTTAGAGTTATACTGACAGTGTTAGAGTTATACTGACAGTGTTAGAGTTATACTGATGGGGTTAGAGTTATACTGACAGTGTTAGAGTTATACTGATGGGGTTAGAGTTATACTGACAGTGTTAGAGTTATACTGATGGTGGTTAGAGTTATACTGACAGTGTTAGAGTTATACTGATAGTGTTAGAGTTATACTGATGGGGTTAGAGTTATACTGACAGTGTTAGAGTTATACTGACAGTGTTAGAGTTATACTGACAGTGTTAGAGTTATACTGACAGTGTTAGAGTTATACTGACAGTGTTAGAGTTATACTGACAGTGTTAGAGTTATACTGATGGGGTTAGAGTTATACTGATGGGGTTAGAGTTATACTGACAGTGTTAGAGTTATACTGACAGTGTTAGAGTTATACTGATGGGGTTAGAGTTATACTGATGGGGTTAGAGTTATACTGACAGTGTTAGAGTTATACTGACAGTGTTAGAGTTATACTGATAGTGTTAGAGTTATACTGATGGGGTTAGAGTTATACTGACAGTGTTAGAGTTATACTGACAGTGTTAGAGTTATACTGACAGTGTTAGAGTTATACTGACAGTGTTAGAGTTATACTGACAGTGTTAGAGTTATACTGATGGGGTTAGAGTTATACTGATGGGGTTAGAGTTATACTGATGGGGTTAGAGTTATACTGATGGGGTTAGAGTTATACTGACAGTGTTAGAGTTATACTGATGGGGTTAGAGTTATACTGACAGTGTTAGAGTTATACTGACAGGGTTAGAGTTATACTGACAGTGTTAGAGTTATACTGATAGTGTTAGAGTTATACTGATGGGGTTAGAGTTATACTGACAGTGTTAGAGTTATACCGACAGTGTTAGAGTTATACTGATGGGGTTAGAGTTATACTGACAGTGTTAGAGTTATACTGACAGGGTTAGAGTTATACTGACAGTGTTAGAGTTATACTGATAGTGTTAGAGTTATACTGATGGGGTTAGAGTTATACTGACAGTGTTAGAGTTATACTGATGGGGTTAGAGTTATACTGACAGTGTTAGAGTTATACTGATGGGGTTAGAGTTATACTGATGGGGTTAGAGTTATACTGACAGTGTTAGAGTTATACTGATGGGGTTAGAGTTATACTGATGGGGTTAGAGTTATACTGACAGTGTTAGAGTTATACTGACAGTGTTAGAGTTATACTGATGGGGTTAGAGTTATACTGACAGTGTTAGAGTTATACTGACAGTGTTAGAGTTATACTGATGGGGTTAGAGTTATACTGATGGGTTAGAGTTATACTGACAGTGTTAGAGTTATACTGATGGGTTAGAGTTATACTGATGGGGTTAGAGTTATACTGACAGTGTTAGAGTTATACTGATGGGGTTAGAGTTATACTGATGGGGTTAGAGTTATACTGACAGTGTTAGAGTTATACTGACAGTGTTAGAGTTATACTGATGGGGTTAGAGTTATACTGACAGTGTTAGAGTTATACTGACAGTGTTAGAGTTATACTGATGGGGTTAGAGTTATACTGACAGTGTTAGAGTTATACTGACAGTGTTAGAGTTATACTGATGGGGTTAGAGTTATACTGATGGGATTAGAGTTATACTGACAGTGTTAGAGTTATACTGACAGTGTTAGAGTTATACTGACAGTGTTAGTGTTATACTGATGGGGTTAGAGTTATCCTGACAGTGTTAGAGTTATACTGATGGGGTTAGAGTTATACTGATAGTGTTAGAGTTATACTGACAGTGTTAGAGTTATACTGACAGTGTTAGAGTTATACTGATGGGGTTAGAGTTATACTGACAGTGTTAGAGTTATACTGACAGTGTTAGAGTTATACTGACAGTGTTAGAGTTATACTGACAGTGTTAGAGTTATACTGATGGGGTTAGAGTTATACTGATGGGGTTAGAGTTATACTGATAGTGTTAGAGTTATACTGACAGTGTTAGAGTTATACTGATGGGGTTAGAGTTATACTGATGGGGTTAGAGTTATACTGACAGTGTTAGAGTTATACTGACAGTGTTAGAGTTATACTGATGGGGTTAGAGTTATACTGACAGTGTTAGAGTTATACTGACAGTGTTAGAGTTATACTGATGGGGTTAGAGTTATACTGATGGGGTTAGAGTTATACTGACAGTGTTAGAGTTATACTGACAGTGTTAGAGTTATACTGATGGGGTTAGAGTTATACTGACAGTGTTAGAGTTATACTGATGGGGTTAGAGTTATACTGATGGGGTTAGAGTTATACTGATGGGGTTAGAGTTATACTGATGGGGTTAGAGTTATACTGATGGGGTTAGAGTTATACTGACAGTGTTAGAGTTATACTGATGGGGTTAGAGTTATACTGATGGGGTTAGAGTTATACTGATGGGGTTAGAGTTATACTGATGGGGTTAGAGTTATACTGACAGTGTTAGAGTTATACTGATGGGGTTAGACGTTATACTGATGGGGTTAGAGTTATACTGACAGTGTTAGAGTTATACTGATGGGGTTAGAGTTATACTGATGGGGTTAGAGTTATACTGACAGTGTTAGAGTTATACTGACAGTGTTAGAGTTATACTGATGGGGTTAGAGTTATACTGACAGTGTTAGAGTTATACTGACAGTGTTAGAGTTATACTGATGGGGTTAGAGTTATACTGACAGTGTTAGAGTTATACTGACAGTGTTAGAGTTATACTGACAGTGTTAGAGTTATACTGACCGTGTTAGAGTTATACTGACAGTGTTAGAGTTATACTGACAGTGTTAGAGTTATACTGACAGTGTTAGAGTTATACTGATGGGGTTAGAGTTATACTGACAGTGTTAGAGTTATACTGATGGGGTTAGAGTTATACTGACAGTGTTAGAGTTATACTGATGGGGTTAGAGTTATACTGACAGTGTTAGAGTTATACTGATGGGGTTAGAGTTATACTGACAGTGTTAGAGTTATACTGACAGTGTTAGAGTTATACTGATGGGGTTAGAGTTATACTGATGGGGTTAGAGTTATACTGACAGTGTTAGAGTTATACTGATAGTGTTAGAGTTATACTGACAGTGTTAGAGTTATACTGACAGTGTTAGAGTTATACTGACAGTGTTAGAGTTATACTGATGGGGTTAGAGTTATACTGACAGTGTTAGAGTTATACTGATGGGGTTAGAGTTATACTGACAGTGTTAGAGTTATACTGACAGTGTTAGAGTTATACTGACAGTGTTAGAGTTATACTGATGGGGTTAGAGTTATACTGACAGTGTTAGAGTTATACTGATGGGGTTAGAGTTATACTGACAGTGTTAGAGTTATACTGACAGTGTTAGAGTTATACTGATGGGGTTAGAGTTATACTGACAGTGTTAGAGTTATACTGACAGTGTTAGAGTTATACTGATGGGGTTAGAGTTATACTGACAGTGTTAGAGTTATACTGACAGTGTTAGAGTTATACTGACAGTGTTAGAGTTATACTGATGGGGTTAGAGTTATACTGACAGTGTTAGAGTTATACTGATGGGGTTAGAGTTATACTGACAGTGTTAGAGTTATACTGACAGTGTTAGAGTTATACTGACAGTGTTAGAGTTATACTGACAGTGTTAGAGTTATACTGATGGGGTTAGAGTTATACTGACAGTGTTAGAGTTATACTGACAGTGTTAGAGTTATACTGATGGGGTTAGAGTTATACTGACAGTGTTAGAGTTATACTGATGGGGTTAGAGTTATACTGACAGTGTTAGAGTTATACTGACAGTGTTAGAGTTATACTGACAGTGTTAGAGTTATACTGACAGTGTTAGAGTTATACTGATGGGGTTAGAGTTATACTGACAGTGTTAGAGTTATACTGATGGGGTTAGAGTTATACTGACAGTGTTAGAGTTATACTGACAGTGTTAGAGTTATACTGACAGTGTTAGAGTTATACTGACAGTGTTAGAGTTATACTGATGGGGTTAGAGTTATACTGACAGTGTTAGAGTTATACTGACAGTGTTAGAGTTATACTGACAGTGTTAGAGTTATACTGATGGGGTTAGAGTTATACTGACAGTGTTAGAGTTATACTGACAGTGTTAGAGTTATACTGATGGGGTTAGAGTTATACTGACAGTGTTAGAGTTATACTGACAGTGTTAGAGTTATACTGACAGTGTTAGAGTTATACTGACAGTGTTAGAGTTATACTGATGGGGTTAGAGTTATACTGACAGTGTTAGAGTTATACTGACAGTGTTAGAGTTATACTGACAGTGTTAGAGTTATACTGATGGGGTTAGAGTTATACTGACAGTGTTTGAGTTATACTGACAGTGTTAGAGTTATACTGACGGGGTTAGAGTTATACTGACAGTGTTTGAGTTATACTGACAGTGTTAGAGTTATACTGATGGGGTTCGAGTTATACTGACAGTGTTAGAGTTATACTGACAGTGTTAGAGTTATACTGATGGGTTAGAGTTATACTGACAGTGTTAGAGTTATACTGACAGTGTTAGAGTTATACTGATGGGGTTAGAGTTATACTGACAGTGTTAGAGTTATACTGATGGGGTTAGAGTTATACTGATAGTGTTAGAGTTATACTGACAGTGTTAGAGTTATACTGATGGGGTTAGAGTTATACTGACAGTGTTAGAGTTATACTGATGGGGTTAGAGTTATACTGACAGTGTTAGTGTTATACTGATGGGGTTAGAGTTATACTGATGGGGTTAGAGTTATACTGACGGGGTTAGAGTTATACTGATAGTGTTAGAGTTATACTGACAGTGTTAGAGTTATACTGATGGGGTTAGAGTTATACTGACAGTGTTAGAGTTATACTGATAGTGTTAGAGTTATACTGATAGTGTTAGAGTTATACTGACAGTGTTAGAGTTATACTGATGGGGTTAGAGTTATACTGACAGTGTTAGAGTTATACTGACAGTGTTAGAGTTATACTGATAGTGTTAGAGTTATACTGACAGTGTTGGAGTTATACTGATGGGTTTAGAGTTATACTGACAGTGTTAGAGTTATACTGATGGGGTTAGAGTTATACTGACAGTGTTAGTGTTATACTGATGGGGTTAGAGTTATACTGACAGTGTTAGAGTTATACTGACAGGGTTAGAGTTATACTGACAGTGTTAGAGTTATACTGATAGTGTTAGAGTTATACTGATGGGGTTAGAGTTATACTGACAGTGTTAGAGTTATACCGACAGTGTTAGAGTTATACTGATGGGGTTAGAGTTATACTGACAGTGTTAGAGTTATACTGACAGGGTTAGAGTTATACTGACAGTGTTAGAGTTATACTGATAGTGTTAGAGTTATACTGATGGGGTTAGAGTTATACTGACAGTGTTAGAGTTATACTGATGGGGTTAGAGTTATACTGACAGTGTTAGAGTTATACTGATGGGGTTAGAGTTATACTGATGGGGTTAGAGTTATACTGACAGTGTTAGAGTTATACTGACAGTGTTAGAGTTATACTGATGGGGTTAGAGTTATACTGACAGTGTTAGAGTTATACTGACAGTGTTAGAGTTATACTGATGGGGTTAGAGTTATACTGACAGTGTTAGAGTTATACTGACAGTGTTAGAGTTATACTGACAGTGTTAGAGTTATACTGATGGGGTTAGAGTTATACTGACAGTGTTAGAGTTATACTGACAGTGTTAGAGTTATACTGATGGGGTTAGAGTTATACTGACAGTGTTAGAGTTATACTGACAGTGTTAGAGTTATACTGATGGGGTTAGAGTTATACTGACAGTGTTAGAGTTATACTGACAGTGTTAGAGTTATACTGATGGGGTTAGAGTTATACTGATGGGATTAGAGTTATACTGACAGTGTTAGAGTTATACTGACAGTGTTAGAGTTATACTGACAGTGTTAGTGTTATACTGATGGGGTTAGAGTTATCCTGACAGTGTTAGAGTTATACTGATGGGGTTAGAGTTATACTGACAGTGTTAGAGTTATACTGACAGTGTTAGAGTTATACTGACGGGGTTAGAGTTATACTGACAGTGTTAGAGTTATACTGACAGTGTTAGAGTTATACTGACAGTGTTAGAGTTATACTGATGGGGTTAGAGTTATACTGATGGGGTGAGAGTTATACTGATAGTGTTAGAGTTATACTGACAGTGTTAGAGTTATACTGATGGGGTTAGAGTTATACTGATGGGGTTAGAGTTATACTGACAGTGTTAGAGTTATACTGATGGGGTTAGAGTTATACTGACAGTGTTAGAGTTATACTGATGGGGTTAGAGTTATACTGATGGGGTTAGAGTTATACTGACAGTGTTAGAGTTATACTGACAGTGTTAGAGTTATACTGATGGGGTTAGAGTTATACTGACAGTGTTAGAGTTATACTGACAGTGTTAGAGTTATACTGATGGGGTTAGAGTTATACTGATGGGGTTAGAGTTATACTGACAGTGTTAGAGTTATACTGACAGTGTTAGAGTTATACTGATGGGGTTAGAGTTATACTGACAGTGTTAGAGTTATACTGATGGGGTTAGAGTTATACTGATGGGGTTAGAGTTATACTGATGGGGTTAGAGTTATACTGACAGTGTTAGAGTTATACTGACAGTGTTAGAGTTATACTGATGGGGTTAGAGTTATACTGATGGGGTTAGAGTTATACTGACAGTGTTAGAGTTATACTGACAGTGTTAGAGTTATACTGATGGGGTTAGAGTTATACTGACAGTGTTAGAGTTATACTGACAGTGTTAGAGTTATACTGATGGGGTTAGAGTTATACTGACAGTGTTAGAGTTATACTGACAGTGTTAGAGTTATACTGACAGTGTTAGAGTTATACTGATGGGGTTAGAGTTATACTGACAGTGTTAGAGTTATACTGACAGTGTTAGAGTTATACTGACAGTGTTAGAGTTATACTGACAGTGTTAGAGTTATACTGACAGTGTTAGAGTTATACTGATGGGGTTAGAGTTATACTGACAGTGTTAGAGTTATACTGATGGGGTTAGAGTTATACTGACAGTGTTAGAGTTATACTGATGGGGTTAGAGTTATACTGACAGTGTTAGAGTTATACTGATAGTGTTAGAGTTATACTGATAGTGTTAGAGTTATACTGATGGGGTTAGAGTTATACTGACAGTGTTAGAGTTATACTGATGGGGTTAGAGTTATACTGATGGGGTTAGAGTTATACTGATGGGGTTAGAGTTATACTGACAGTGTTAGAGTTATACTGATGGGGTTAGAGTTATACTGACAGTGTTAGAGTTATACTGACAGTGTTAGAGTTATACTGATGGGGTTAGAGTTATACTGATGGGGTTAGAGTTATACTGACAGTGTTAGAGTTATACTGATAGTGTTAGAGTTATACTGATGGGGTTAGAGTTATACTGACAGTGTTAGAGTTATACTGACAGTGTTAGAGTTATACTGACAGTGTTAGAGTTATACTGATGGGGTTAGAGTTATACTGACAGTGTTAGAGTTATACTGATGGGGTTAGAGTTATACTGACAGTGTTAGAGTTATACTGACAGTGTTAGAGTTATACTGACAGTGTTAGAGTTATACTGATGGGGTTAGAGTTATACTGACAGTGTTAGAGTTATACTGATGGGGTTAGAGTTATACTGACAGTGTTAGAGTTATACTGACAGTGTTAGAGTTATACTGATGGGGTTAGAGTTATACTGACAGTGTTAGAGTTATACTGATAGTGTTAGAGTTATACTGATGGGGTTAGAGTTATACTGACAGTGTTAGAGTTATACTGACAGTGTTAGAGTTATACTGATGGGGTTAGAGTTATACTGACAGTGTTAGAGTTATACTGATGGGGTTAGAGTTATACTGACAGTGTTAGAGTTATACTGACAGTGTTAGAGTTATACTGACAGTGTTAGAGTTATACTGATGGGGTTAGAGTTATACTGACAGTGTTAGAGTTATACTGATGGGGTTAGAGTTATACTGACAGTGTTAGAGTTATACTGACAGTGTTAGAGTTATACTGATGGGGTTAGAGTTATACTGACAGTGTTAGAGTTATACTGATGGGGTTAGAGTTATACTGACAGTGTTAGAGTTATACTGACAGTGTTAGAGTTATACTGACAGTGTTAGAGTTATACTGACAGTGTTAGAGTTATACTGATGGGGTTAGAGTTATACTGACAGTGTTAGAGTTATACTGATGGGGTTAGAGTTATACTGACAGTGTTAGAGTTATACTGACAGTGTTAGAGTTATACTGACAGTGTTAGAGTTATACTGACAGTGTTAGAGTTATACTGACAGTGTTAGAGTTATACTGATGGGGTTAGAGTTATACTGACAGTGTTAGAGTTATACTGACAGTGTTAGAGTTATACTGACAGTGTTAGAGTTATACTGATGGGGTTAGAGTTATACTGACAGTGTTAGAGTTATACTGACAGTGTTAGAGTTATACTGATGGGGTTAGAGTTATACTGACAGTGTTAGAGTTATACTGACAGTGTTAGAGTTATACTGACAGTGTTAGAGTTATACTGACAGTGTTAGAGTTATACTGATGGGGTTAGAGTTATACTGACAGTGTTAGAGTTATACTGACAGTGTTAGAGTTATACTGACAGTGTTAGAGTTATACTGATGGGGTTAGAGTTATACTGACAGTGTTTGAGTTATACTGACAGTGTTAGAGTTATACTGACGGGGTTAGAGTTATACTGACAGTGTTTGAGTTATACTGACAGTGTTAGAGTTATACTGATGGGGTTCGAGTTATACTGACAGTGTTAGAGTTATACTGACAGTGTTAGAGTTATACTGATGGGTTTAGAGTTATACTGACAGTGTTAGAGTTATACTGACAGTGTTAGAGTTATACTGATGGGGTTAGAGTTATACTGACAGTGTTAGAGTTATACTGATGGGGTTAGAGTTATACTGATAGTGTTAGAGTTATACTGACAGTGTTAGAGTTATACTGATGGGGTTAGAGTTATACTGACAGTGTTAGAGTTATACTGATGGGGTTAGAGTTATACTGACAGTGTTAGTGTTATACTGATGGGATTAGAGTTATACTGATGGGGTTAGAGTTATACTGACGGGGTTAGAGTTATACTGACGGGGTTAGAGTTATACTGATGGGGTTAGAGTTATACTGACAGTGTTAGAGTTATACTGATGGGGTTAGAGTTATACTGATAGTGTTAGAGTTATACTGACAGTGTTAGAGTTATACTGATGGGGTTAGAGTTATACTGACAGTGTTAGTGTTATACTGATGGGATTAGAGTTATACTGATGGGGTTAGAGTTATACTGACAGTGTTAGAGTTATACTGATAGTGTTAGAGTTATACTGATGGGGTTAGAGTTATACTGACAGTGTTAGAGTTATACTGACAGTGTTAGAGTTATACTGACAGTGTTAGAGTTATACTGATGGGGTTAGAGTTATACTGACAGTGTTAGAGTTATACTGATAGTGTTAGAGTTATACTGATAGTGTTAGAGTTATACTGACAGTGTTAGAGTTATACTGATGGGGTTAGAGTTATACTGACAGTGTTAGAGTTATACTGATAGTGTTAGAGTTATACTGACAGTGTTGGAGTTATACTGATGGGTTTAGAGTTATACTGACAGTGTTAGAGTTATACTGATGGGGTTAGAGTTATACTGACAGTGTTAGTGTTATACTGATGGGGTTAGAGTTATACTGATAGTGTTAGAGTTATACTGATGGGGTTAGAGTTATACTGATGGGGTTAGAGTTATACTGACAGTGTTAGTGTTATACTGATGGGGTTAGAGTTATACTGATAGTGTTAGAGTTATACTGATGGGGTTAGAGTTATACTGACAGTGTTAGAGTTATACTGATGGGGTTAGAGTTATACTGACAGTGTTAGAGTTATACTGACAGTGTTAGAGTTATACTGATGGGGTTAGAGTTATACTGACAGTGTTAGAGTTATACTGATGGGGTTAGAGTTATACTGACAGTGTTAGTGTTATACTGATGGGGTTAGAGTTATACTGATAGTGTTAGAGTTATACTGACAGTGTTAGTGTTATACTGATGGGGTTAGAGTTATACTGATAGTGTTAGAGTTATACTGACAGTGTTAGAGTTATACTGACAGTGTTAGAGTTATACTGACAGTGTTAGAGTTATACTGACAGTGTTAGTGTTATACTGACGGTGTTAGAGTTATACTGACAGTGTTAGAGTTATACTGACAGTGTTAGAGTTATACTGACAGTGTTAGAGTTATACTGACAGTGTTAGTGTTATACTGATGGGGTTAGAGTTATACTGACAGTGTTAGAGTTATACTGACAGTGTTAGAGTTATACTGACAGTGTTAGAGTTCTACTGATGGGGTTAGAGTTATACTGACAGTGTTAGAGTTATACTGACAGTGTTAGAGTTATCCTGACAGTGTTAGAGTTATACTGACAATGTTAGAGTTATACTGACAGTGTTAGAGTTATCCTGACAGTGTTAGAGTTATACTGACAGTGTTAGAGTTATACTGACGGGGTTAGAGTTATACTGACAGTGTTAGAGTTATACTGACGGGGTTAGAGTTATACTGACAGTGTTAGAGTTATACTGATGGGGTTCGAGTTATACTGACAGTGTTAGAGTTATACTCATGGGGTTCGAGTTATACTGACAGTGTTAGAGTTATACTGACAGTGTTAGAGTTATACTGACAGTGTTAGAGTTATACAGATGGGGTGAGAGTTATACTGATGGGGTTAGAGTTATACTGACAGTGTTAGAGTTATACTGACGGGGTTAGAGTTATACAGATGGGGTGAGAGTTATACTGATGGGGTTAGAGTTATACTGACAGTGTTAGAGTTATACTGACGGGGTTAGAGTTATACTGACAGTGTTAGAGTTATACTGATGGGGTTCGAGTTATACTGACAGTGTTAGAGTTATACTGACAGTGTTAGAGTTATACTGACAGTGTTAGAGTTATACAGATGGGTGAGAGTTATACTGATGGGGTTAGAGTTATACTGACAGTGTTAGAGTTATACTGACAGTGTTAGAGTTATACTGACAGTGTTAGAGTTATACAGATGGGGTGAGAGTTATACTGATGGGGTTAGAGTTATACTGACAGTGTTAGAGTTATACTGACGGGGTTAGAGTTATACTGACAGTGTTAGAGTTATTCTGATGGGGTTAGAGTTATACTGACAGTGTTAGAGTTATACTGACAGTGTTAGAGTTATACTGACAGTGTTAGAGTTATACAGATGGGGTGAGAGTTATACTGATGGGGTTAGAGTTATACTGACAGTGTTAGAGTTATACTGACGGGGTTAGAGTTATACTGACAGTGTTAGAGTTATACTGATGGGGTTCGAGTTATACTGACAGTGTTAGAGTTATACTGACAGTGTTAGAGTTATACTGACAGTGTTAGAGTTATACAGATGGGGTGAGAGTTATACTGACAGTGTTAGAGTTATACTGACAGTGTTAGAGTTATACTGACAGTGTTAGAGTTATACTGACAGTGTTAGAGTTATACAGATGGGGTGAGAGTTATACTGATGGGGTTAGAGTTATACTGACAGTGTGAGAGTTATACTGACAGTGTTAGAGTTATACAGATGGGGTGAGAGTTATACTGATGGGGTTAGAGTTATACTGACAGTGTTAGTGTTAGACTGACAGTGTTAGAGTTATACTGACAGTGTCAGAGTTATACTGATGGGGTTAGAGTTATACTGACAGTGTTAGAGTTATACTGACAGTGTTAGAGTTATACTGACAGTGTTAGAGTTATACTGACAGTGTTAGAGTTATACTGACAGTGTTAGAGTTATACTGACAGTGTTAGAGTTATACTGACAGTGTTAGAGTTATACTGATGGGGTTAGAGTTATACTGACAGTGTCAGAGTTATACTGATGGGGTTAGAGTTATACTGACAGTGTTAGAGTTATACTGACAGTGTTAGAGTTATACTGACAGTGTTAGAGTTATACTGATGGGTTTCGAGTTATACTGACAGTGTTAGAGTTATACTGACGGGGTTAGAGTTATACTGACAGTGTTAGAGTTATACTGACAGTGTTGGAGTTATACTGATGGGGTTAGAGTTATACTGACAGTGTTAGAGTTATACTGACAGTGTTAGAGTTATACTGACAGTGTTAGAGTTATACTGACAGTGTTAGAGTTATACTGATGGAGTTAGAGTTATACTGACAGTGTTAGAGTTATACTGATGGGGTTAGAGTTATACTGACAGTGTTAGAGTTATACTGACGGGGCTAGAGTTATACTGACAGTGTTAGAGTTATACTGACAGTGTTAGAGTTATACTGACAGTGTTAGAGTTATACTGACGGGGCTAGAGTTATACTGACAGTGTTAGAGTTATACTGACAGTGTTAGAGTTATACTGACAGTGTTAGAGTTATACTGATGGGGTTAGAGTTATACTGACAGTGTTAGAGTTATACTGATGGGGTTAGAGTTATACTGACAGTGTTAGAGTTATACTGACGGGGCTAGAGTTATACTGACAGTGTTAGAGTTATACTGATGGGGTTAGAGTTATACTGATGGGTTTAGAGTTATACTGACAGTGTTAGAGTTATACTGACAGTGTTAGAGTTATACTGATGGGGTGAGAGTTATACTGACAGTGTTAGAGTTTACTGACAGTGTTAGAGTTATACTGACCGTGTTAGAGTTATACTGATGGGGTTAGAGTTATACTGATGGGGTTAGAGTTATACTGACAGTGTTTGAGTTATACTGACAGTGTTAGAGTTATACTGACGGGGTTAGAGTTATACTGACAGTGTTTGAGTTATACTGACAGTGTTAGAGTTATACTGATGGGGTTAGAGTTATACTGACAGTGTTAGAGTTATACTGATAGTGTTAGAGTTATACTGATGGGGTTAGAGTTATACTGATAGTGTTAGAGTTATACTGACAGTGTTAGAGTTATACTGACAGTGTTAGAGTTATACTGATGGGGTTAGAGTTATACTGACAGTGTTAGAGTTATACTGATGGGGTTAGAGTTATACTGACAGTGTTAGAGTTATACTGATGGGGTTAGAGTTATACTGACAGTGTTAGAGTTATACTGATGGGGTTCGAGTTATACTGACAGTGTTAGAGTTATACTGACAGTGTTAGAGTTATACTGATGGGGTTCGAGTTATACTGACAGTGTTAGAGTTATACTGATGGGGTTCGAGTTATACTGACAGTGTTAGAGTTATACTGACAGTGTTAGAGTTATCCTGATGGGGTTAGAGTTATACTGACAGTGTTAGAGTTATACTGACAGTGTTAGAGTTATACTGACAGTGTTAGAGTTATCCTGATGGGGTTAGAGTTATACTGACAGTGTTAGAGTCATACTGATGGGGTTAGAGTTATACTGACAGTGTTAGAGTTATACTGATGGGGTTCGAGTTATACTGACAGTGTTAGAGTTATACTGACAGTGTTAAAGTTATACTGACAGTGTTAGAGTTATACTGACAGTGTTAGAGTTATACTGATGGGGTTAGAGTTATACTGACAGTGTTTGAGTTATACTGACAGTGTTAGAGTTATACTGATGGGGTTCGAGTTATACTGACAGTGTTAGAGTTATACTGATGGGGTTAGAGTTATACTGACAGTGTTAGAGTTATACTGATGGGGTTAGAGTTATACTGACAGTGTTAGAGTTATACTGACAGTGTTAGAGTTATACTGATGGGGTTAGAGTTATACTGATGGGGTGAGAGTTATACTGATGGGGTTAGAGTTATACTGATGGGGTGAGAGTTATACTGATGGGGTTAGAGTTATACTGACAGTGTTAGAGTTATACTGACAGTGTTAGAGTTATACTGACAGTGTTAGAGTTATACTGACAGTGTTAGAGTTATACTGATGGGGTTAGAGTTATACTGACAGTGTTAGAGTTATACTGACAGTGTTAGAGTTATACTGATGGGGTTAGAGTTATACTGACAGTGTTAGAGTTATACTGACGGGGTTAGAGTTATACTGACAGTGTTAGAGTTATACTGACAGTGTTAGAGTTATACTGATGGGGTTAGAGTTATACTGACAGTGTTAGAGTTATACTGATGGGGTTAGAGTTATACTGATGGGGTGAGAGTTATACTGACAGTGTTAGAGTTATACTGACAGTGTTAGAGTTATACTGATGGGGTTAGAGTTATACTGACAGTGTTAGAGTTATACTGACAGTGTTAGAGTTATACTGACAGTGTTAGAGTTATACTGATGGGGTTAGAGTTATACTGACAGTGTTAGAGTTATACTGACAGTGTTAGAGTTATACTGATGGGGTTAGAGTTATACTGACAGTGTTAGAGTTATACTGACAGTGTTAGAGTTATACTGATGGGGTTAGAGTTATACTGACAGTGTTAGAGTTATACTGACAGTGTTAGAGTTATACTGACAGTGTTAGAGTTATACTGATGGGGTTAGAGTTATACTGACAGTGTTAGAGTTATACTGACGGGGTTAGAGTTATACTGACAGTGTTAGAGTTATACTGACAGTGTTAGAGTTATACTGACAGTGTTAGAGTTATACTGATGGGGTTAGAGTTATACTGACAGTGTTAGAGTTATACTGACAGTGTTAGAGTTATACTGATGGGGTTAGAGTTATACTGACAGTGTTAGAGTTATACTGACAGTGTTAGAGTTATACTGACAGTGTTAGAGTTATACTGATGGGGTTAGAGTTATACTGACAGTGTTAGAGTTATACTGATGGGGTTAGAGTTATACTGATGGGGTTAGAGTTATACTGACAGTGTTAGAGTTATACTGACAGTGTTAGAGTTATACTGACAGTGTTAGAGTTATACTGATGAGGTTAGAGTTATACTGACAGTGTTAGAGTTATACTGACAGTGTTAGAGTTATACTGACAGTGTTAGAGTTATTCTGATGGGGTTAGAGTTATACTGACAGTGTTAGAGTTATACTGATGGGGTTAGAGTTATACTGACAGTGTTAGAGTTATACTGACAGTGTTAGAGTTATACTGACAGTGTTAGAGTTATACTGATGGGGTTAGAGTTATACTGACAGTGTTAGAGTTATACTGACAGTGTTAGAGTTATACTGACAGTGTTAGAGTTATACTGACAGTGTTAGAGTTATACTGATGGGGTTAGAGTTATACTGACAGTGTTAGAGTTATACTGATGGGGTTAGAGTTATACTGACAGTGTTAGAGTTATACTGACAGTGTTAGAGTTATACTGACAGTGTTAGAGTTATACTGATGGGGTTAGAGTTATACTGACAGTGTTAGAGTTATACTGACAGTGTTAGAGTTATACTGACAGTGTTAGAGTTATACTGATGGGGTTAGAGTTATACTGACAGTGTTAGAGTTATACTGACAGTGTTAGAGTTATACTGACAGTGTTAGAGTTATACTGATGGGGTTAGAGTTATACTGACAGTGTTAGAGTTATACTGACAGTGTTAGAGTTATACTGATGGGGTTAGAGTTATACTGACAGTGTTAGAGTTATACTGACAGTGTTAGAGTTATACTGACAGTGTTAGAGTTATACTGACAGTGTTAGAGTTATACTGATGGGGTTAGAGTTATACTGACAGTGTTAGAGTTATACTGACAGTGTTAGAGTTATACTGACAGTGTTAGAGTTATACTGACAGTGTTAGAGTTATACTGACAGTGTTAGAGTTATACTGATGGGGTTAGAGTTATACTGACAGTGTTTGAGTTATACTGACAGTGTTAGAGTTATACTGACGGGGTTAGAGTTATACTGACAGTGTTTGAGTTATACTGACAGTGTTAGAGTTATACTGATGGGGTTCGAGTTATACTGACAGTGTTAGAGTTATACTGACAGTGTTAGAGTTATACTGATGGGTTTAGAGTTATACTGACAGTGTTAGAGTTATACTGATGGGGTTAGAGTTATACTGACAGTGTTAGAGTTATACTGATGGGGTTAGAGTTATACTGACAGTGTTAGAGTTATACTGACAGTGTTAGAGTTATACTGACAGTGTTAGAGTTATACTGATAGTGTTAGAGTTATACTGACAGTGTTAGAGTTATACTGACAGTGTTAGAGTTATACTGATGGGTTTAGAGTTATACTGACAGTGTTAGAGTTATACTGATGGGGTTAGAGTTATACTGATGGGTTTAGAGTTATACTGACAGTGTTAGAGTTATACTGATGGGGTTAGAGTTATACTGACAGTGTTAGTGTTATACTGACAGTGTTAGAGTTATACTGACAGTGTTAGAGTTATACTGACAGTGTTAGTGTTATACTGATGGGGTTAGAGTTATACTGACAGTGTTAGAGTTATACTGACAGTGTTAGAGTTATACTGACAGTGTTAGAGTTATACTGACAGTGTTAGTGTTATACTGATGGGGTTAGAGTTATACTGACAGTGTTAGAGTTATACTGACAGTGTTAGAGTTATACTGACAGTGTTAGAGTTCTACTGATGGGGTTAGAGTTATACTGACAGTGTTAGAGTTATACTGACAGTGTTAGAGTTATCCTGACAGTGTTAGAGTTATACTGACAATGTTAGAGTTATACTGACGGGGTTAGAGTTATACTGACAGTGTTAGAGTTATCCTGACAGTGTTAGAGTTATACTGACAGTGTTAGAGTTATACTGACGGGGTTAGAGTTATACTGACAGTGTTAGAGTTATACTGACGGGGTTAGAGTTATACTGACAGTGTTAGAGTTATACTGATGGGGTTCGAGTTATACTGACAGTGTTAGAGTTATACTGATGGGGTTCGAGTTATACTGACAGTGTTAGAGTTATACTGACAGTGTTAGAGTTATACTGACAGTGTTAGAGTTATACAGATGGGGTGAGTGTTATACTGATGGGGTTAGAGTTATACTGACAGTGTTAGAGTTATACTGACGGGGTTAGAGTTATACTGACAGTGTTAGAGTTATACTGATGGGGTTCGAGTTATACTGACAGTGTTAGAGTTATACTGACAGTGTTAGAGTTATACTGACAGTGTTAGAGTTATACAGATGGGGTGAGAGTTATACTGATGGGGTTAGAGTTATACTGACAGTGTTAGAGTTATACTGACAGTGTTAGAGTTATACTGACAGTGTTAGAGTTATACAGATGGGGTGAGAGTTATACTGATGGGGTTAGAGTTATACTGACAGTGTGAGAGTTATACTGACAGTGTTAGAGTTATACAGATGGGGTGAGAGTTATACTGATGGGGTTAGAGTTATACTGACAGTGTTAGTGTTATACTGACAGTGTTAGAGTTATACTGACAGTGTCAGAGTTATACTGATGGGGTTAGAGTTATACTGACAGTGTTAGAGTTATACTGACAGTGTTAGAGTTATACTGACAGTGTCAGAGTTATACTGATGGGGTTAGAGTTATACTGACAGTGTTAGAGTTATACTGATGGGGTTAGAGTTATACTGACAGTGTTAGAGTTATACTGATGGGGTTAGAGTTATACTGATGGGGTTAGAGTTATACTGACAGTGTTAGAGTTATACTGACAGTGTTAGAGTTATACTGATGGGTTTCGAGTTATACTGACAGTGTTAGAGTTATACTGACGGGGTTAGAGTTATACTGACAGTGTTAGAGTTATACTGACAGTGTTGGAGTTATACTGATGGGGTTAGAGTTATACTGACAGTGTTAGAGTTATACTGACAGTGTTAGAGTTATACTGACAGTGTTAGAGTTATACTGACAGTGTTAGAGTTATACTGACAGTGTTAGAGTTATACTGATGGAGTTAGAGTTATACTGACAGTGTTAGAGTTATACTGATGGGGTTAGAGTTATACTGATGGGGTTAGAGTTATACTGACAGTGTTAGAGTTATACTGATGGGGTTAGAGTTATACTGACAGTGTTAGAGTTATACTGACAGTGTTAGAGTTATACTGACAGTGTTAGAGTTATACTGACAGTGTTAGAGTTATACTGATGGAGTTAGAGTTATACTGACAGTGTTAGAGTTATACTGATGGGGTTAGAGTTATACTGATGGGGTTAGAGTTATACTGACAGTGTTAGAGTTATACTGATGGGGTTAGAGTTATACTGATGGTGTCAGAGTTATACTGATGGGGTTAGAGTTATACTGACAGTGTTAGAGTTATACTGACAGTGTTAGAGTTATACTGACAGTGTTAGAGTTATACTGATGGGGTTAGAGTTATACTGATGGGGTTAGAGTTATACTGACAGTGTTAGAGTTATACTGATGGGGTTAGAGTTATACTGATGGGGTTAGAGTTATACTGACAGTGTTAGAGTTATACTGACGGGGCTAGAGTTATACTGACAGTGTTAGAGTTATACTGACAGTGTTAGAGTTATACTGACAGTGTTAGAGTTATACTGACGGGGCTAGAGTTATACTGACAGTGTTAGAGTTATACTGACAGTGTTAAAGTTATACTGACAGTGTTAGAGTTATACTGATGGGGTTAGAGTTATACTGACAGTGTTAGAGTTATACTGACAGTGTTAGAGTTATCCTGATGGGGTTAGAGTTATACTGACAGTGTTAGCGTTATACTGATGGGGTTAGAGTTATACTGACAGTGTTAGAGTTATACTGATGGGGTTAGAGTTATACTGACAGTGTTAGAGTTATCCTGATGGGGTTAGAGTTATACTGACAGTGTTAGAGTTATCCTGATGGGGTTAGAGTTATACTGACAGTGTTAGAGTTATACTGACAGTGTTAGAGTTATACTGATGGGGTTAGAGTTATACTGACAGTGTTAGAGTTATACTGACAGTGTTAGAGTTATCCTGATGGGGTTAGAGTTATACTGACAGTGTTAGCGTTATACTGATGGGGTTAGAGTTATACTGACAGTGTTAGAGTTATACTGACGGGGCTAGAGTTATACTGACAGTGTTAGAGTTATACTGACGGGGCTAGAGTTATACTGACAGTGTTAGAGTTATACTGATGGGTTTAGAGTTATACTGACAGTGTTAGAGTTATACTGATGGGGTTAGAGTTATACTGACAGTGTTAGAGTTATACTGACAGTGTTAGAGTTATACTGATGGGGTGAGAGTTATACTGACAGTGTTTGAGTTATACTGACAGTGTTAGAGTTATACTGACGGGGTTAGAGTTATACTGACAGTGTTTGAGTTATACTGACAGTGTTAGAGTTATACTGATGGGGTTCGAGTTATACTGACAGTGTTACAGTTATACTGACAGTGTTAGAGTTATACTGATAGTGTTAGAGTTATACTGATGGGGTTAGAGTTATACTGATGGGGTTAGAGTTATACTGATGGGGTTAGAGTTATACTGATAGTGTTAGAGTTATACTGACAGTGTTAGAGTTATACTGATGGGGTTAGAGTTATACTGACAGTGTTAGAGTTATACTGATGGGGTTAGAGTTATACTGACAGTGTTAGAGTTATACTGACAGTGTTAGAGTTATACTGACAGTGTTAGAGTTATACTGATGGGGTTAGAGTTATACTGACAGTGTTAGAGTTATACTGATGGGGTTAGAGTTATACTGACAGTGTTAGAGTTATACTGATGGGGTTAGAGTTATACTGACAGTGTTAGAGTTATACTGATGGGGTTCGAGTTATACTGACAGTGTTAGAGTTATACTGACAGTGTTAGAGTTATACTGACAGTGTTAGAGTTATACTGACAGTGTTAGAGTTATACTGATGGGGTTCGAGTTATACTGACAGTGTTAGAGTTATACTGATGGGGTTCGAGTTATACTGACAGTGTTAGAGTTATACTGACAGTGTTAGAGTTATCCTGATGGGGTTAGAGTTATACTGACAGTGTTAGAGTTATACTGACAGTGTTAGAGTTATACTGATGGGGTTAGAGTTATACTGACAGTGTTAGAGTTATACTGATGGGGTTAGAGTTATACTGATGGGGTTAGAGTTATACTGACAGTGTTAGAGTTATACTGATGGGGTTAGTGTTATACTGACAGTGTTAGAGTTATACTGACAGTGTTAGAGTTATACTGATGGGGTTAGAGTTATACTGACAGTGTTAGAGTCATACTGATGGGGTTAGAGTTATACTGACAGTGTTAGAGTTATACTGATGGGGTTCGAGTTATACTGACAGTGTTAGAGTTATACTGACAGTGTTAAAGTTATACTGACAGTGTTAGAGTTATACTGACAGTGTTAGAGTTATACTGATGGGGTTAGAGTTATACTGACAGTGTTAGAGTTATACTGATGGGGTTCGAGTTATACTGACAGTGTTAGAGTTATACTGACGGGGTTAGAGTTATACTGACAGTGTTAGAGTTATACTGACAGTGTTAGAGTTATACTGATGGGGTTAGAGTTATACTGACAGTGTTAGAGTTATACTGACAGTGTTAGAGTTATACTGATGGGGTTAGAGTTATACTGATGGGGTTAGAGTTATACTGACAGTGTTAGAGTTATACTGACAGTGTTAGAGTTATACTGATGGGGTTAGAGTTATCCTGATGGGGTTAGAGTTATACTGACAGTGTTAGAGTTATACTGATGGGGTTAGAGTTATACTGACAGTGTTAGAGTTATACTGACAGTGTTAGAGTTATACTGATGGGGTTAGAGTTATACTGATGGGGTTAGAGTTATACTGATGGGGTTAGTGTTATACTGACAGTGTTAGAGTCATACTGATGGGGTTAGAGTTATACTGACAGTGTTAGAGTTATACTGATGGGGTTCGAGTTATACTGACAGTGTTAGAGTTATACTGACGGGGTTAGAGTTATACTGACAGTGTTAGAGTTATACTGACAGTGTTAGAGTTATACTGATGGGGTTAGAGTTATACTGACAGTGTTAGAGTTATACTGATGGGGTTAGAGTTATACTGACAGTGTTAGAGTTATACTGACAGTGTTAGAGTTATACTGATGGGGTTAGAGTTATACTGACAGTGTTAGAGTTATACTGATGGGGTTAGAGTTATACTGATGGGGTTCGAGTTATACTGACAGTGTTAGAGTTATACTGACGGGGTTAGAGTTATACTGACAGTGTTAGAGTTATACTGATGGGGTTAGAGTTATACTGACAGTGTTTGAGTTATACTGACAGTGTTAGAGTTATACTGACAGTGTTAGAGTTATACTGACAGTGTTAGAGTTATACTGACAGTGTTAGAGTTATACTGACAGTGTTAGAGTTATACTGATAGTGTTAGAGTTATACTGACAGTGTTAGAGTTATACTGACAGTGTTAGAGTTATACTGACAGTGTTAGAGTTATACTGACAGTGTTAGAGTTATACTGATGGGGTGAGAGTTATACTGACAGTGTTAGAGTTATACTGATGGGGTTAGAGTTATACTGATGGGTTTAGAGTTATACTGACAGTGTTAGAGTTATACTGATGGGGTTAGAGTTATACTGATGGGGTTAGTGTTATACTGACAGTGTTAGAGTTATACTGACAGTGTTAGAGTTATACTGATGGGGTTAGAGTCATACTGATGGGGTTAGAGTTATACTGATGGGGTTCGGGTTATACTGACAGTGTTAGAGTTATACTGACAGTGTTAGAGTTATACTGACAGTGTTAGAGTTATACTGATAGTGTTAGAGTTATACTGATGGGGTGAGAGTTATACTGACAGTGTTAGAGTTATACTGACAGTGTTAGAGTTATACTGACAGTGTTAGAGTTATACTGACAGTGTTAGAGTTATACTGATGGGGTGAGAGTTATACTGACAGTGTTAGAGTTATACTGACAGTGTTAGAGTTATACTGATGGGGTGAGAGTTATACTGACAGTGTTAGAGTTATACTGACAGTGTTAGAGTTATACTGATGGGGTTAGAGTTATACTGATGGGTTTAGAGTTATACTGACAGTGTTAGAGTTATACTGATGGGGTTAGAGTTATACTGACAGTGTTAGAGTTATACTGATGGGGTTAGAGTTATACTGATAGTGTTAGAGTTATACTGATGGGGTTAGAGTTATCCTGATGGGGTTAGAGTTATACTGACAGTGTTAGAGTTATACCGACAGTGTTAGAGTTATACTGATGGGGTTAGAGTTATACTGACAGTGTTAGAGTTATACTGACAGTGTTAGAGTTATACTGATGGGGTTAGAGTTATACTGATGGGGTTAGAGTTATACTGACAGTGTTAGAGTTATACTGATGGGGTTAGAGTTATACTGACAGTGTTAGAGTTATACTGATGGGGTTAGAGTTATACTGATGGGGTTCGAGTTATACTGACAGTGTTAGAGTTATACTGACAGTGTTAGAGTTATACTGACAGTGTTAGAGTTATACTGATGGGGTTAGAGTTATACTGACAGTGTTAGAGTTATACTGATGGTGTTAGAGTTATACTGACAGTGTTAGAGTTATACTGACAGTGTTAGAGTTATACTGACAGTGTTAGAGTTATACTGATGGGGTGAGAGTTATACTGACAGTGTTAGAGTTATACTGACGGGGCTAGAGTTATACTGACAGTGTTAGAGTTATACTGATGGGGTTAGAGTTATACTGATGGGTTTAGAGTTATACTGACAGTGTTAGAGTTATACTGACAGTGTTAGAGTTATACTGACAGTGTTAGAGTTATACTGATGGGGTTAGAGTTATACTGACAGTGTTAGAGTTATACTGACAGTGTTAGAGTTATACTGATGGGGTTAGAGTTATACTGACAGTGTTAGAGTTATACTGACAGTGTTAGAGTTATACTGATGGTGTTAGAGTTATACTGATGGGGTTAGAGTTATACTGACAGTGTTAGAGTTATACTGACGGGGTTAGAGTTATACTGATGGGGTTCGAGTTATACTGATGGGGTTAGAGTTATACTGATGGGGTTAGAGTTATACTGACAGTGTTAGAGTTATACTGATGGGGTTAGAGTTATACTGATGGGGTTAGAGTTATACTGATGGGGTTAGAGTTATACTGATGGGGTTAGAGTTATACTGACAGTGTTAGAGTTATACTGATGGGGTGAGAGTTATACTGACAGTGTTAGAGTTATACTGACAGTGTTAGAGTTATACTGACAGTGTTAGAGTTATACTGATGGGGTGAGAGTTATACTGATGGTGTCAGAGTTATACTGACAGTGTTAGAGTTATACTGATGGGGTTAGAGTTATACTGATGGGGTTAGAGTTATACTGACAGTGTTAGAGTTATACTGATGGGGTGAGAGTTATACTGACAGTGTTAGAGTTATACTGACAGTGTTAGAGTTATACTGACAGTGTTAGAGTTATACTGATGGGGTGAGAGTTATACTGATGGTGTCAGAGTTATACTGACAGTGTTAGAGTTATACTGATGGGGTGAGAGTTATACTGACAGTGTTAGAGTTATACTGACAGTGTTAGAGTTATACTGACAGTGTTAGAGTTATACTGATGGGGTGAGAGTTATACTGACAGTGTTAGAGTTATACTGATAGTGTTAGAGTTATACTGACAGTGTTAGAGTTATACTGACAGTGTTAGAGTTATACTGATGGGGTGAGAGTTATACTGACAGTGTTAGAGTTATACTGACGGGGCTAGAGTTATACTGACAGTGTTAGAGTTATACTGATGGGGTTAGAGTTATACTGACAGTGTTAGAGTTATACTGACGGGGTTAGAGTTATACTGACAGTGTTAGAGTTATACTGATGGGTTTAGAGTTATACTGACAGTGTTAGAGTTATACTGACAGTGTTAGAGTTATACTGACAGTGTTAGAGTTATACTGATGGGGTTAGAGTTATACTGACAGTGTTAGAGTTTGCTGACAGTGTTAGAGTTATACTGACAGTGTTAGAGTTATACTGATGGGGTTAGAGTTATACTGACAGTGTTAGAGTTATACTGATGGGGTTAGAGTTATACTGACAGTGTTAGAGTTATACTGACAGTGTTAGAGTTATACTGACAGTGTTAGAGTTATACTGATGGGGTTAGAGTTATACTGACAGTGTTAGAGTTTGCTGACAGTGTTAGAGTTATACTGACAGTGTTAGAGTTATACTGACAGTGTTAGAGTTATACTGATGGGGTTAGAGTTATACTGACAGTGTTAGAGTTATACTGACAGTGTTAGAGTTATACTGATGGTGTTAGAGTTATACTGACAGTGTTAGAGTTATACTGACAGTGTTAGAGTTATACTGACAGTGTTAGAGTTATACTGATGGGGTTAGAGTTATACTGATGGGGTTCGAGTTATACTGATGGGGTTCGAGTTATACTGACAGTGTTAGAGTTATACTGATGGGGTTAGAGTTATACTGATGGGGTTAGAGTTATACTGACAGTGTTAGAGTTATACTGATGGGGTTAGAGTTATACTGATGGGGTTAGAGTTATACTGACAGTGTTAGAGTTATACTGATGGGGTTAGAGTTATACTGATGGGGTTAGAGTTATACTGACAGTGTTAGAGTTATACTGATGGGGTTAGAGTTATACTGACAGTGTTAGAGTTATACTGATGGGGTTAGAGTTATACTGACAGTGTTAGAGTTATTCTGACAGTGTTAGAGTTATACTGACAGTGTTAGAGTTATACCGACAGTGTTACAGTTATACTGATGGGGTTAGAGTTATACTGACAGTGTTAGAGTTATACTGACAGTGTTAGAGTTATACTGACAGTGTTAGAGTTATACTGATGGGGTTAGAGTTATACTGACAGTGTTAGAGTTATACTGACAGTGTTAGAGTTATACTGATGGGGTTAGAGTTATACTGACAGTGTTAGAGTTATACTGACAGTGTTAGAGTTATACTGATAGTGTTAGAGTTATACTGATAGTGTTAGAGTTATACTGATGGGGTTAGAGTTATACTGACAGTGTTAGAGTTATACTGACAGTGTTAGAGTTATACTGATAGTGTTAGAGTTATACTGATAGTGTTAGAGTTATACTGACAGTGTTAGAGTTATACTGATGGGGTTAGAGTTATACTGACAGTGTTAGAGTTATACTGACAGTGTTAGAGTTATACTGATGGGGTTAGAGTTATACTGACAGTGTTAGAGTTATACTGACAGTGTTAGAGTTATACTGATGGGGTTAGAGTTATACTGACAGTGTTAGAGTTATACTGATGGGGTTAGAGTTATACTGATGGTGTCAGAGTTATACTGATGGTGTTAGAGTTATACTGATGGGGTTAGAGTTATACTGACAGTGTTAGAGTTATACTGACAGTGTTAGAGTTATACTGATGGGGTTAGAGTTATACTGACAGTGTTAGAGTTATACTGACAGTGTTAGAGTTATACTGATGGGGTTAGAGTTATACTGACAGTGTTAGAGTTATACTGACAGTGTTAGAGTTATACTGATGGGGTTAGAGTTATACTGATGGGGTTAGAGTTATACTGACAGTGTTAGAGTTATACTGACAGTGTTAGAGTTATACTGATGGGGTTAGAGTTATACTGACAGTGTTAGAGTTATACTGACAGTGTTAGAGTTATACTGACAGTGTTAGAGTTATACTGATGGGGTTAGAGTTATACTGATAGTGTTAGAGTTATACTGATGGGGTGAGAGTTATACTGACAGTGTTAGAGTTATACTGACAGTGTTAGAGTTATACTGACAGTGTTAGAGTTATACTGATGGGGTTAGAGTTATACTGATGGGGTTAGAGTTATACTGACAGTGTTAGAGTTATACTGACAGTGTTAGAGTTATACTGATGGGGTTAGAGTTATACTGACAGTGTTAGAGTTATACTGACGGGGCTAGAGTTATACTGACAGTGTTAGAGTTATACTGACAGTGTTAGAGTTATACTGACAGTGTTAGAGTTATACTGACAGTGTTAGAGTTATACTGATGGGGTTAGAGTTATACTGATGGGGTGAGAGTTATACTGACAGTGTTAGAGTTATACTGACGGGGCTAGAGTTATACTGACAGTGTTAGAGTTATACTGACAGTGTTAGAGTTATACTGATGGGGTTAGAGTTATACTGACAGTGTTAGAGTTATACTGACAGTGTTAGAGTTATACTGATGGGGTTAGAGTTATACTGATGGGGTTAGAGTTATACTGACAGTGTTAGAGTTATACTGATGGGGTTAGAGTTATACTGACAGTGTTAGAGTTATACTGACAGTGTTAGAGTTATACTGATGGGGTTAGAGTTATACTGATGGGGTTAGAGTTATACTGACAGTGTTAGAGTTATACTGACAGTGTTAGAGTTATACTGACAGTGTTAGAGTTATACTGATGGGGTGAGAGTTATACTGACAGTGTTAGAGTTATACTGACAGTGTTAGAGTTATACTGACAGTGTTAGAGTTATACTGATGGGGTTAGAGTTATACTGATAGTGTTAGAGTTATACTGACAGTGTTAGAGTTATACTGATGGGGTGAGAGTTATACTGACAGTGTTAGAGTTATACTGATGGGGTTAGAGTTATACTGACAGTGTTAGAGTTATACTGATGGGGTTAGAGTTATACTGATGGGTTTAGAGTTATACTGACAGTGTTAGAGTTATACTGACAGTGTTAGAGTTATACTGACAGTGTTAGAGTTATACTGATGGGGTGAGAGTTATACTGACAGTGTTAGAGTTATACTGACAGTGTTAGAGTTATACTGATGGGGTTAGAGTTATACTGATAGTGTTAGAGTTATACTGACAGTGTTAGAGTTATACTGACAGTGTTAGAGTTATACTGACAGTGTTAGAGTTATACTGATGGGGTTAGAGTTATACTGATAGTGTTAGAGTTATACTGATGGGGTTAGAGTTATACTGATGGGGTTAGAGTTATACTGACAGTGTTAGAGTTATACTGATGGGGTTAGAGTTATACTGACAGTGTTAGAGTTATACTGACAGTGTTAGAGTTATACTGACAGTGTTAGAGTTATACTGATGGGGTTAGAGTTATACTGATAGTGTTAGAGTTATACTGATGGGGTTAGAGTTATACTGACAGTGTTAGAGTTATACTGACAGTGTTAGAGTTATACTGATGGGGTTAGAGTTATACTGACAGTGTTAGAGTTATACTGATGGGGTTAGAGTTATACTGACAGTGTTAGAGTTATACTGATGGGGTTAGAGTTATACTGACAGTGTTAGAGTTATACTGATGGGGTTAGAGTTATACTGACAGTGTTAGAGTTATACTGATGGGGTTAGAGTTATCCTGACAGTGTTAGAGTTATACTGATGGGGTTAGAGTTATACTGACAGTGTTAGAGTTATACTGATGGGGTTAGAGTTATACTGACAGTGTTAGAGTTATACTGACAGTGTTAGAGTTTACTGACAGTGTTAGAGTTATACTGACAGTGTTAGAGTTATACTGATGGGGTTAGAGTTATACTGACAGTGTTAGAGTTATACTGATGGGGTTAGAGTTATACTGACAGTGTTAGAGTTATACTGACAGTGTTAGAGTTTACTGACAGTGTTAGAGTTATACTGACAGTGTTAGAGTTATACTGATGGGGTTAGAGTTATACTGACAGTGTTAGAGTTATACTGATGGGGTTAGAGTTATACTGACAGTGTTAGAGTTATACTGACAGTGTTAGAGTTATACTGATGGGGTTAGAGTTATACTGACAGTGTTAGAGTTATACTGACAGTGTTAGAGTTATACTGATGGGGTTAGAGTTATACTGACAGTGTTAGAGTTATACTGATGGGGTTAGAGTTATACTGACAGTGTTAGAGTTATACTGACAGTGTTAGAGTTATACTGATGGGGTTAGAGTTATACTGACAGTGTTAGAGTTATACTGATGGGGTTAGAGTTATACTGACAGTGTTAGAGTTATACTGACAGTGTTAGAGTTATACTGATGGGGTTTGAGTTATACTGACAGTGTTAGAGTTATACTGACGGGGTGAGAGTTATACTGACATTGTTAGAGTTATACTGACAGTGTTAGAGTTATACTGATGGGGTTAGAGTTATACTGACAGTGTTAGAGTTATACTGACAGTGTTAGAGTTACACTGATGGGGTTAGAGTTATACTGATGGGGTTCGAGTTATACTGACAGTGTTAGAGTTATACTGACAGTGTTAGAGTTAGACTGATGGGGTTAGAGTTATACTGACAGTGTTAGAGTTATACTGACAGTGTTAGAGTTATACTGACAGTGTTAGAGTTATACTGATGGGGTTAGAGTTATACTGACAGTGTTAGAGTTATACTGACAGTGTTAGAGTTATACTGACAGTGTTAGAGTTATACTGATGGGGTTAGAGTTATACTGACAGTGTTAGAGTTATACTGATGGGGTTCGAGTTATACTGACAGTGTTAGAGTTATACTGACAGTGTTAAAGTTATACTGACAGTGTTAGAGTTATACTGATGGGGTTCGAGTTATACTGACAGTGTTAGAGTTATACTGACGGGGTTAGAGTTATACTGACAGTGTTAGAGTTATACTGACAGTGTTAGAGTTATACTGATGGGGTTAGAGTTATACTGACAGTGTTAGAGTTATACTGACAGTGTTAGAGTTATACTGATGGGGTTAGAGTTATACTGATGGGGTTAGAGTTATACTGACAGTGTTAGAGTTATACTGACAGTGTTAGAGTTATACTGATGGGGTTAGAGTTATCCTGATGGGGTTAGAGTTATACTGACAGTGTTAGAGTTATACTGATGGGGTTAGAGTTATACTGACAGTGTTAGAGTTATACTGACAGTGTTAGAGTTATACTGATGGGGTTAGAGTTATACTGATGGGGTTAGAGTTATACTGACAGTGTTAGAGTTATACTGACAGTGTTAGAGTTATACTGATGGGGTTAGAGTTATACTGACAGTGTTAGAGTTATACTGATGGGGTTAGAGTTAGACTGATGGGGTTAGAGTTATACTGACAGTGTTAGAGTTATACTGATGGGGTTAGAGTTATACTGACAGTGTTAGAGTTATACTGACAGTGTTAGAGTTATACTGATGGGGTTAGAGTTATACTGACAGTGTTAGAGTTATACTGATGGGTTAGAGTTATACTGACAGTGTTAGAGTTATACTGACAGTGTTAGAGTTATACTGACAGTGTTAGAGTTATACTGATGGGGTGAGAGTTATACTGACAGTGTTAGAGTTATACTGACGGGGCTAGAGTTATACTGACAGTGTTAGAGTTATACTGATGGGGTTAGAGTTATACTGATGGGTTTAGAGTTATACTGACAGTGTTAGAGTTATACTGACAGTGTTAGAGTTATACTGACAGTGTTAGAGTTATACTGATGGGTTAGAGTTATACTGACAGTGTTAGAGTTATACTGACAGTGTTAGAGTTATACTGACAGTGTTAGAGTTATACTGATGGGGTTAGAGTTATACTGACAGTGTTAGAGTTATACTGACAGTGTTAGAGTTATACTGATGGTGTTAGAGTTATACTGATGGGGTTAGAGTTATACTGACAGTGTTAGAGTTATACTGACGGGGTTAGAGTTATACTGATGGGGTTCGAGTTATACTGATGGGGTTCGAGTTATACTGATGGGGTTAGAGTTATACTGATGGGGTTAGAGTTATACTGATGGGGTTAGAGTTATACTGATGGGGTTAGAGTTATACTGATAGTGTTAGAGTTATACTGATGGGGTTAGAGTTATACTGATGGGGTTAGAGTTATACTGACAGTGTTAGAGTTATACTGATGGGGTGAGAGTTATACTGACAGTGTTAGAGTTATACTGACAGTGTTAGAGTTATACTGACAGTGTTAGAGTTATACTGATGGGGTGAGAGTTATACTGATGGTGTCAGAGTTATACTGACAGTGTTAGAGTTATACTGATGGGGTGAGAGTTATACTGACAGTGTTAGAGTTATACTGACAGTGTTAGAGTTATACTGACAGTGTTAGAGTTATACTGATGGGTGAGAGTTATACTGACAGTGTTAGAGTTATACTGATAGTGTTAGAGTTATACTGACAGTGTTAGAGTTATACTGACAGTGTTAGAGTTATACTGATGGGTGAGAGTTATACTGACAGTGTTAGAGTTATACTGACGGGGCTAGAGTTATACTGACAGTGTTAGAGTTATACTGATGGGGTTAGAGTTATACTGACAGTGTTAGAGTTATACTGACGGGGTTAGAGTTATACTGACAGTGTTAGAGTTATACTGATGGGTTTAGAGTTATACTGACAGTGTTAGAGTTATACTGACAGTGTTAGAGTTATACTGACAGTGTTAGAGTTATACTGATGGGGTTAGAGTTATACTGACAGTGTTAGAGTTTGCTGACAGTGTTAGAGTTATACTGACAGTGTTAGAGTTATACTGATGGGGTTAGAGTTATACTGACAGTGTTAGAGTTATACTGACAGTGTTAGAGTTATACTGACAGTGTTAGAGTTATACTGATGGGGTTAGAGTTATACTGACAGTGTTAGAGTTTGCTGACAGTGTTAGAGTTATACTGACAGTGTTAGAGTTATACTGACAGTGTTAGAGTTATACTGATGGGGTTAGAGTTATACTGACAGTGTTAGAGTTATACTGACAGTGTTAGAGTTATACTGATGGTGTTAGAGTTATACTGACAGTGTTAGAGTTATACTGACAGTGTTAGAGTTATACTGACAGTGTTAGAGTTATACTGATGGGTTAGAGTTATACTGATGGGTTCGAGTTATACTGATGGGTTAGAGTTATACTGACAGTGTTAGAGTTATACTGATGGGGTTCGAGTTATACTGACAGTGTTAGAGTTATACTGATGGGGTTAGAGTTATACTGATGGGGTTAGAGTTATACTGACAGTGTTAGAGTTATACTGACAGTGTTAGAGTTATACTGACAGTGTTAGAGTTATACTGACAGTGTTAGAGTTATACTGACAGTGTTAGAGTTATACTGATGGGGTTAGAGTTATACTGATGGGGTTAGAGTTATACTGACAGTGTTAGAGTTATACTGATGGGGTTAGAGTTATACTGACAGTGTTAGAGTTATACTGACAGTGTTAGAGTTATACTGACAGTGTTAGAGTTATACTGATGGGGTTAGAGTTATACTGACAGTGTTAGAGTTATACTGACAGTGTTAGAGTTATACTGATGGGTTAGAGTTATACTGATGGGGTTAGAGTTATACTGACAGTGTTAGAGTTATACTGATGGGGTTAGAGTTATACTGACAGTGTTAGAGTTATACTGACAGTGTTAGAGTTATACTGATGGGGTTAGAGTTATTCTGACAGTGTTAGAGTTATACTGACAGTGTTAGAGTTATACCGACAGTGTTACAGTTATACTGATGGGGTTAGAGTTATACTGACAGTGTTAGAGTTATACTGACAGTGTTAGAGTTATACTGACAGTGTTAGAGTTATACTGACAGTGTTAGAGTTATACTGATGGGGTTAGAGTTATACTGACAGTGTTAGAGTTATACTGACAGTGTTAGAGTTATACTGATAGTGTTAGAGTTATACTGATAGTGTTAGAGTTATACTGATGGGGTTAGAGTTATACTGACAGTGTTAGAGTTATACTGACAGTGTTAGAGTTATACTGATAGTGTTAGAGTTATACTGATAGTGTTAGAGTTATACTGACAGTGTTAGAGTTATACTGATGGGGTTAGAGTTATACTGACAGTGTTAGAGTTATACTGACAGTGTTAGAGTTATACTGATGGGGTTAGAGTTATACTGACAGTGTTAGAGTTATACTGACAGTGTTAGAGTTATACTGATGGGGTTAGAGTTATACTGACAGTGTTAGAGTTATACTGATGGGGTTAGAGTTATACTGACAGTGTTAGAGTTATACTGACAGTGTTAGAGTTATACTGATGGGGTTAGAGTTATACTGATGGGTTAGAGTTATACTGACAGTGTTAGAGTTATACTGACAGTGTTAGAGTTATACTGATGGGGTTAGAGTTATACTGATGGTGTCAGAGTTATACTGATGGTGTTAGAGTTATACTGATGGGGTTAGAGTTATACTGACAGTGTTAGAGTTATACTGACAGTGTTAGAGTTATACTGATGGGTTAGAGTTATACTGACAGTGTTAGAGTTATACTGACAGTGTTAGAGTTATACTGATGGGGTTAGAGTTATACTGACAGTGTTAGAGTTATACTGACAGTGTTAGAGTTATACTGATGGGGTTAGAGTTATACTGACAGTGTTAGAGTTATACTGACAGTGTTAGAGTTATACTGACAGTGTTAGAGTTATACTGATGGGGTTAGAGTTATACTGATAGTGTTAGAGTTATACTGATGGGGTGAGAGTTATACTGACAGTGTTAGAGTTATACTGACAGTGTTAGAGTTATACTGACAGTGTTAGAGTTATACTGATGGGGTTAGAGTTATACTGATGGGGTTAGAGTTATACTGACAGTGTTAGAGTTATACTGACAGTGTTAGAGTTATACTGATGGGGTTAGAGTTATACTGACAGTGTTAGAGTTATACTGACGGGGCTAGAGTTATACTGACAGTGTTAGAGTTATACTGACAGTGTTAGAGTTATACTGACAGTGTTAGAGTTATACTGACAGTGTTAGAGTTATACTGATGGGGTTAGAGTTATACTGATGGGGTGAGAGTTATACTGACAGTGTTAGAGTTATACTGACGGGCTAGAGTTATACTGACAGTGTTAGAGTTATACTGACAGTGTTAGAGTTATACTGATGGGGTTAGAGTTATACTGACAGTGTTAGAGTTATACTGACAGTGTTAGAGTTATACTGATGGGTTAGAGTTATACTGACAGTGTTAGAGTTATACTGATGGGGTTAGAGTTATACTGATGGGTTAGAGTTATACTGACAGTGTTAGAGTTATACTGATGGGTTAGAGTTATACTGATGGGGTTAGAGTTATACTGACAGTGTTAGAGTTATACTGATGGGGTTAGAGTTATACTGACAGTGTTAGAGTTATACTGATGGGGTTAGAGTTATACTGATGGGGTTAGAGTTATACTGACAGTGTTAGAGTTATACTGACAGTGTTAGAGTTATACTGATGGGGTTAGAGTTATACTGACAGTGTTAGAGTTATACTGATGGGGTTAGAGTTATACTGACAGTGTTAGAGTTATACTGATGGGGTTAGAGTTATACTGATGGGGTTAGAGTTATACTGACAGTGTTAGAGTTATACTGACAGTGTTAGAGTTATACTGACAGTGTTAGAGTTATACTGATGGGGTGAGAGTTATACTGACAGTGTTAGAGTTATACTGACAGTGTTAGAGTTATACTGACAGTGTTAGAGTTATACTGATGGGGTTAGAGTTATACTGATAGTGTTAGAGTTATACTGACAGTGTTAGAGTTATACTGATGGGGTGAGAGTTATACTGACAGTGTTAGAGTTATACTGATGGGTTAGAGTTATACTGACAGTGTTAGAGTTATACTGATGGGTTAGAGTTATACTGACAGTGTTAGAGTTATACTGACAGTGTTAGAGTTATACTGACAGTGTTAGAGTTATACTGACAGTGTTAGAGTTATACTGATGGGGTGAGAGTTATACTGACAGTGTTAGAGTTATACTGACAGTGTTAGAGTTATACTGATGGGTTAGAGTTATACTGATAGTGTTAGAGTTATACTGACAGTGTTAGAGTTATACTGACAGTGTTAGAGTTATACTGACAGTGTTAGAGTTATACTGATGGGGTTAGAGTTATACTGATAGTGTTAGAGTTATACTGATGGGTTAGAGTTATACTGATGGGTTAGAGTTATACTGACAGTGTTAGAGTTATACTGACAGTGTTAGAGTTATACTGACAGTGTTAGAGTTATACTGATGGGGTTAGAGTTATACTGATAGTGTTAGAGTTATACTGATGGGGTTAGAGTTATACTGACAGTGTTAGAGTTATACTGATGGGGTTAGAGTTATACTGATGGGTTTAGAGTTATCCTGACAGTGTTAGAGTTATACTGATGGGGTTAGAGTTATACTGACAGTGTTAGAGTTATACTGACAGTGTTAGAGTTTACTGACAGTGTTAGAGTTATACTGACAGTGTTAGAGTTATACTGATGGGGTTAGAGTTATACTGACAGTGTTAGAGTTATACTGACAGTGTTAGAGTTTACTGACTGGGTTAGAGTTATACTGACAGTGTTAGAGTTATACTGAAGGGGTTAGAGTTATACTGACAGTGTTAGAGTTATACTGACAGTGTTAGAGTTATACTGATGGGGTTAGAGTTATACTGACAGTGTTAGAGTTATACTGACAGTGTTAGAGTTATACTGATGGGTTAGAGTTATACTGACAGTGTTAGAGTATACTGAGGGTTAGAGTTATACTGACAGTGTTAGAGTTATACTGACAGTGTTAGAGTTATACTGATGGGGTTAGAGTTATACTGACAGTGTTAGAGTTATACTGATGGGTTAGAGTTATACTGACAGTGTTAGAGTTATACTGACAGTGTTAGAGTTATACTGATGGGTTTGAGTTATACTGACAGTGTTAGAGTTATACTGACGGGTTAGAGTTATACTGACAGTGTTAGAGTTATACTGACAGTGTTAGAGTTATACTGATGGGGTTAGAGTTATACTGACAGTGTTAGAGTTATACTGACAGTGTTAGAGTTATACTGATGGGGTTAGAGTTATACTGATGGGGTTCGAGTTATACTGACAGTGTTAGAGTTATACTGACAGTGTTAGAGTTATACTGATGGGGTTAGAGTTATACTGACTGTGTTAGAGTTATACTGACAGTGTTAGAGTTATACTGACAGTGTTAGAGTTATACTGATGGGGTTAGAGTTATACTGACAGTGTTAGAGTTATACTGACAGTGTTAGAGTTATACTGACAGTGTTAGAGTTATACTGATGGGGTTAGAGTTATACTGACAGTGTTAGAGTTATACTGATGGGTTAGAGTTATACTGACAGTGTTAGAGTTATACTGACAGTGTTAGAGTTATACTGACAGTGTTAGAGTTATACTGATGGGGTCGAGTTATACTGACAGTGTTAGAGTTATACTGACGGGTTAGAGTTATACTGACAGGGTTAGAGTTATACTGACAGTGTTAGAGTTATACTGATGGGGTTAGAGTTATACTGACAGTGTTAGAGTTATACTGACAGTGTTAGAGTTATACTGATGGTTAGAGTTATACTGATGGGTTAGAGTTATACTGACAGTGTTAGAGTTATACTGACAGTGTTAGAGTTATACTGATGGGGTTAGAGTTATACTGATGGGGTTAGAGTTATACTGACAGTGTAGAGTTATACTGATGGGGTTAGAGTTATACTGACAGTGTTAGAGTTATACTGACAGTGTTAGAGTTATACTGATGGGTTAGAGTTATACTGATGGGGTTAGAGTTATACTGACAGTGTTAGAGTTATACTGACAGTGTTAGAGTTATACTGATGGGTTAGAGTTATACTGACAGTGTTAGAGTTATACTGATGGGGTTAGAGTTATACTGATGGGGTTAGAGTTATACTGACAGTGTTAGAGTTATACTGATGGGGTTAGAGTTATACTGACAGTGTTAGAGTTATACTGACAGTGTTAGAGTTATACTGATGGGTTATTAGAGTTATACTGACAGTGTTAGAGTTATACTGACAGTGTTAGAGTTATACTGATGGGGTTAGAGTTATACTGACAGTGTTAGAGTTATACTGATGGGGTTAGAGTTATACTGACTGGGTTAGAGTTATACTGATGGGTTAGAGTTATACTGACAGTGTTAGAGTTATACTGATGGGGTTAGAGTTATACTGACAGTGTTAGAGTTATACTGATGGGGTTAGAGTTATACTGACAGTGTTAGAGTTATACTGACAGTGTTAGAGTTATACTGACAGTGTTAGAGTTATACTGATGGGGTTAGAGTTATACTGACAGTGTTAGAGTTATACTGACAGGGTTAGAGTTATACTGACAGTGTTAGAGTTATACTGATGGGGTTAGAGTTATACTGACAGTGTTAGAGTTATACTGATGGGGTTAGAGTTATACTGACAGTGTTAGAGTTATACTGATGGGGTTAGAGTTATACTGACAGTGTTAGAGTTATACTGATGGGGTTAGAGTTATACTGATGGGGTTAGAGTTATACTGACAGTGTTAGAGTTATACTGATGGGGTTAGAGTTATACTGACAGTGGTTAGAGTTATACTGACAGTGTTAGAGTTATACTGATGGGGTTAGAGTTATACTGACAGTGTTAGAGTTATACTGATAGTGGTTAGAGTTATACTGATGGGGTTAGAGTTATACTGACAGTGTTAGAGTTATACTGATGGGGTTAGAGTTATACTGATGGGTTTAGAGTTATACTGATGGTGTTAGAGTTATACTGACAGTGTTAGAGTTATACTGACTGGGTTAGAGTTATACTGACTGTGTTAGAGTTATACTGATGGGGTTAGAGTTATACTGACAGTGTTAGAGTTATACTGACAGTGTTAGAGTTATACTGATGGGGTTAGAGTTATACTGATGGGGTTAGAGTTATACTGACAGTGTTAGAGTTATACTGATGGGGTTAGAGTTATACTGATGGGGTATTATACTGACAGTGTTAGAGTTATACTGATGGGGTTAGAGTTATACTGACAGTGTTAGAGTTATACTGACTGGGTTAGAGTTATACTGACAGTGTTAGAGTTATACTGACAGTGTTAGAGTTATACTGACAGTGTTAGAGTTATACTGACAGTGTTAGAGTTATACTGATGGGGTTAGAGTTATACTGACAGTGTTAGAGTTATACTGACAGTGTTAGAGTTATACTGACAGTGTTAGAGTTATACTGATGGGTTAGAGTTATACTGACAGTGTTAGAGTTATACTGACAGTGTTAGAGTTATACTGACAGTGTTAGAGTTATACTGACAGTGTTAGAGTTATACTGACAGTGTTAGAGTTATACTGATGGGGTTAGAGTTATACTGACAGTGTTAGAGTTATACTGACAGTGTTAGAGTTATACTGACAGTGTTAGAGTTATACTGATGGGGTTAGAGTTATACTGACAGTGTTAGAGTTATACTGACAGTGTTAGAGTTATACTGACAGGTGGTTAGAGTTATACTGACAGTGTTAGAGTTATACTGATGGGGTTAGAGTTATACTGACAGTGTTAGAGTTATACTGACAGTGTTAGAGTTATACTGATGGTGTTAGAGTTATACTGATGGGTTAGAGTTATACTGATGGGGTTAGAGTTATACTGACAGTGTTAGAGTTATACTGACAGTGTTAGAGTTATACTGATGGGTTAGAGTTATACTGACAGTGTTAGAGTTATACTGACAGTGTTAGAGTTATACTGACAGGGGTTAGAGTTATACTGATGGGGTTAGAGTTATACTGACAGTGTTAGAGTTATACTGACAGTGTTAGAGTTATACTGATGGGGTTAGAGTTATACTGACAGTGTTAGAGTTATACTGACAGTGTTAGAGTTATACTGATGGGTTAGAGTTATACTGATGGGGTTAGAGTTATACTGACAGTGTTAGAGTTATACTGACAGTGTTAGAGTTATACTGATGGGGTTAGAGTTATACTGACTGGTGTTAGAGTTATACTGACAGTGTTAGAGTTATACTGATGGGGTTAGAGTTATACTGACAGTGTTAGAGTTATACTGACAGTGTTAGAGTTATACTGACAGGGGTTAGAGTTATACTGATGGGGTTAGAGTTATACTGACAGTGTTAGAGTTATACTGACAGTGTTAGAGTTATACTGATGGGGTTAGAGTTATACTGATGGGGTTAGAGTTATACTGACAGTGTTAGAGTTATACTGACTGGGGTTAGAGTTATACTGATGGGGTTAGAGTTATACTGACAGTGTTAGAGTTATACTGACAGTGGTTAGAGTTATACTGATGGGGTTAGAGTTATACTGATGGGGTTAGAGTTATACTGACAGTGTTAGAGTTATACTGATGGGTTAGAGTTATACTGAAGTGTTAGAGTTATACTGACAGTGTTAGAGTTATACTGATGGGGTTAGAGTTATACTGACTGGGGTTAGAGTTATACTGACAGTGTTAGAGTTATACTGATGGGGTTAGAGTTATACTGACAGTGTTAGAGTTATACTGACTGTGTTAGAGTTATACTGATGGGGTTAGAGTTATACTGACAGTGTTAGAGTTATACTGATGGGGTTAGAGTTATACTGACAGTGTTAGAGTTATACTGACTGGGGTTAGAGTTATACTGACAGTGTTAGAGTTATACTGATGGGTTAGAGTTATACTGAAGGGTTAGAGTTATACTGACAGTGTTAGAGTTATACTGATGGGGTTAGAGTTATACTGACAGTGTTAGAGTTATACTGACAGTGTTAGAGTTATACTGATGGGGTTAGAGTTATACTGACAGTGTTAGAGTTATACTGATGGGGTTAGAGTTATACTGATGGGGTTAGAGTTATACTGACAGTGTTAGAGTTATACTGACAGTGTTAGAGTTATACTGACAGTGTTAGAGTTATACTGACAGTGTTAGAGTTATACTGATGGGGTTAGAGTTATACTGACAGTGTTAGAGTTATACTGACAGTGTTAGAGTTATACTGACTGGGGTTAGAGTTATACTGACAGTGTTAGAGTTATACTGATGGGGTTAGAGTTATACTGACAGTGTTAGAGTTATACTGATGGGGA
>NW_027138616.1:0-40921 GCF_035084215.1 Heptranchias perlo
TTGCGTACATTGAATTCCATTTGTCACAGTTTTGCCCATTCACCTAATCTATCAAAATCCCTTTGTAATTTTATATTTTCATCTACACTGCTTACAATGCCAGCAATCTTTATGTCATCGGCAAACTTAGATATGAGACTTTCTATGCCTTCATCCAAGTCGTTAATAAATATTGTGAATAATTGAGGCCTCAAGACAGATCCCTGCGGGACTCCACTAGTCACATCCTGCCAATGTGAGCACCTACCCATTATCCCTACTCTCTGTCGCCTTTCGCTCAGCCAACTTCCGAACCAAGTCCGTACTTTTCTCTCGATTCCATGGGCTTCTATCTTATCTAACAGTCTCTTACGTGGGACTTCATCAAATGCCTTTTGGAAGTCCATATAAATAACATCCGTTGACATGCCCCTCACCACTACTTTAGTCACCTCTTCAAAAAAATCAATTGGGGTTGATTAGGGTCGATTTCAATTATTTGAAATCTCACCACATGACCCGAAAATTGATGGCAAAATCGAGTTTTTCCTGTAAGTCCTGAATTGAAGGGAAAGGCGCAACAAGCATGTTGGAAAAATGAAAAGCAGAAACTGTGGATGAAACTTGCAAGAGTGAAAATCCCTGTATGTTGGAAGACTCAGTCCCCAGTGGTGGAGAGGATTGGGATTTCAAGCTGTCTCACAGCTCACACACACACCATTGGCTCATTTAATCACCATCAACAACTGGAATACATCAACACTTAATCTTCTATACACAAGGAAATACACACCTTTCCGATGCAATTTTTCCGCATAATTTAACCCTTTTAGCCCCGGTATCATTCTGGTGAATCTGCGCTGCACCCCCTCCAAGACCAATATATCCTCCCTGAGGTGTGGGGCCTAGAACTGAATGCAGTGCTCCAAATGTGGTCTCAGCAGAGTTTATATAACGATTTGTGCACGTATAACCCCAGGTCCTTCTGTTCCTCCAACCCTTTTAGAATTGTGCCCTCTAGTTTATATTGCCTCTCCTCGTTTCTCCCACCGAAATGCATCACCTCGCATTTTTCCGTGTTAAACTTCATCTGCCACGTGTCTGTCCACGCCACTGGCTTGTCCATATCCTCTTCAAGTCTATCCTCCTCACTGTTCTCTACCCTTCCAAGTTTTGTGTCATCTGCAAATTTTGATATTGTACCCTTTACTCCCAAGTCCAAGTCATTAATATCTATCAAGAAAAGTAGTGGTCCCAGCACCGACCCCTATGGAACACCATTGCCCACCTCCCTCCTGTTCGAAAAACAACCGTTCATCACAACTCTCTGTTTCTTGTCATTTAGCCAGTGCTGCATCCATGTTGCTATTGCCCCCTGTATTCAATGGGCCGTAATCTTGATAGCACGTCTGCCACGTAGCACTTTATCAAACGCTTTCTGAAAGTCCATATACACCACGTCAACTGCATTGACCTCATCTACCCTCTCTGTTACCTCATCAAACAACTCTATCAAGTTGGTTAAACACGATTGGCCTTCAACAAATCCCTGCTGGAATTCCCTAATCAATCCACACTCGTCCAAGTGACTGTTAATTCTATCCCCGATTATCATTTCCAAATCTTTCCCCATCACCGAGCTTAAACTGACTGGCCTATAGTTGCTGGGTTTATCTTTACACCCTTTTTTTGAACAAGGTTGTAACCTTTGCAATTCTCCAGTCCTCTGGCACCATTCCCATGTCGAAGGATGTCTGGAAGATTATGGCCAGTACCTCTCCAATTTCCCCCTTTACTTCCCTCAGCATCCTCGGGTATATCCCATCCGGACCAGGTGACTTATCTATTTTAAGTACAGCAAGCCTTTCCAGTACCTCTTCTTTCTCATTTTTTTAGCCCATCCAGTATCTTAACTATATATTCCTTTATCGAGAATCTGGCAGCATCTTCTTCCTTGGTAAAGAACAATGCAAAGTACTCATTTAGTACCTCTGCCATGCCCACTGCATCCATGCGTAGATCTCCTTTATGGTCCCTAATCGTCCCCGCCCCTCCTCTTACTACCCGTTTACTGTTAACATGTCTGTAGAAGCCTTTTTGATTCCCTTTTATGTTTTCCGCGATTCTTATACTCTCTCTTTGCCCCTCTTATTTCCTTTTTCACTTCCCCTCTGAACTTTCTATATTCTCTCTGGTTGGCACTTGTGTTATCAACCTGACACCTGTCATACGATACTTTTTCCCGCTTCATCTTACTCTCTATTTCTCTTATTATCCAGGGAGCTCTGGCTTTAGTTGCCCTACCTTTCTACCTCGTTGGAATGTACCTTCTCTATCCCCGAATCATCTTCTTAAAAGGCGCCCACTGTCCAATTATAGTTTTGCCTGACAATCTTTAATTCCAATTTACCGGGGCCAGATCTGATCTCATCCCACTGAAATTGACCCTCCTCCAATTGAGTACTTTTACTTTAGAGTGGACAGAGTCCATTTCCATAGCTATTCTAATCCTTATGATACTGATCGCTGCTCCCTAAATGCTCCCCCACTGACACTTGCTCCACTTGGCCCGCCTCATTCCCTTGCACCAAGTCCAGCAATGCCTCCTTCCTCAGTGGGCCAGAAACGTACTGGTCGAGAAAGTTATCCTGAACACATTTCAAAAATTCTTCCCCTTCTTTGCGCCTTATATTATTGTTATCCCAGTCTATATTAGGATAGTTGAAATCCCCTGTTATCACTACTCTATGGCTTTTGCAACTCTCTGTAATTTCCCTGCAAATTTGCTCCTCCATATCGGTCCCACGAGCTGGTGGCCGAAAGAATACACCAAGTAGTGTAATCGGACCTCTATTGTTCCTTAACTCGAACTCAGTACCCAGTAGAAATCCCCTCGTTCCTGGGAACTTTGTATTAAGCAGAAGTTAGCAGCAAAAAGTGTTCGTGGTGGGACTGAGAAATGCTGAAACAGCCGGCACCCTGTAAAACAGAGCTCCAAGTATCGGTTTAAATAAAGTCCTGAACTGACAGAGCGGCGGGCAGATGAGGATTGAATTAAATCCCAATTCACTGAATCTAAACAAGGTTTAAATAAGTGAACCTGTCAGGAGTGGGATTCCTGAGCTTGTGTGTGAGCTGAAACTGGATCGGTCCCGTTCTGCAAAGACTGAATGGCAGGCGGCTCCCAGACAGGGCTCAGGCCGGGACTGGCAGCTCTCCGCTGGGAACGGCTGGATTGGAGAGCGGGGCTCCTGCGGTGTTGCTGCTGCTGCTTCCGCCTCTTCGAGACGCTGTGGCGGTCGGTACCGATCTCCCTCCAATGGATCCGGCTCCAGGTGGGCGCTGTGGACCTCGTGGCGCAACGGTAGCGCGTCTGACTCCAGATCAGAAGGATGCGTGTTCGAATCACGTCGGGGTCATTGCATTTTCGCAACGTTTCAGTGTCACTCTGTTTTATCGCGGGGCAGTCTTTCAGGGATGGTCTGTTCACTGTGTGTAAAATAATATTTATCACAGAATGAACGCACCACAGAAGGAGGCCATTCAACCCATCAATTCCTTACCTGCCTTTTGTAAGACCAATCCCATTGGTCCCATTCCCCGTCCCTTTCCCCGTGGCCCTGCATTTTCCCCTTCAAGTATTTATCAAATTCCTTTTTAAAAGCCACGATTGAATCTGCTTCCACCGCCCTTTCAGGCAGCGCATTCCAGATCATAACTATTCGCTGCGTAAAAAAGATTTTCCTCATGTCGCCTTTGGTTCTTTTGCAATCACCTCAAATCTGTGTCCTCTGGTTCTCGACACTTCCGCCAATGAGAACAGCTTCTCTTTATTAACTTTATCTAAACCCTCCATGACTTTGAACACTTCTATCAAATCTCCTCTGAACCTTCTCTGCTCGAAGGAGAACAACCCCAGCACGGGGTAAATGCGGTCAATTAGCTCCAATTTATTTATTTGGGCATGAAACAAAACGTGAAAGACTGGCGAGGGGTTGTCCGAACGGAGCTCACTGCTTTCAGACAATAAATCCAATCACTGCGTGGGCGCTGGGTTCAAATCTCACGACTGATAGAATTTCTGGCAATGTTCATTTTGACCTGTTCGCAGAAAACCCGATTGTCGTGCGATGGAGCAGAGGATGTGATAGAAGCTGAAAGTGGAAGTGCAGATATTAGTTTCATCACAGTGACTGGACACGTTTCCACAGGTTCGGGCCTCTCACCTTAAGATTCTTTCCAGCAGAGTGGGACAGGTGATCAGAGTGACCGGACTCCAGCGGCGCAATCGGTCAGTGCGCGGTCCTTATCTGACAGAACAGGGTCGGGAAATACCGAGGTTGTTAATTCGAGTCTCACCGTGATCAAACAATCCTTTTGCTTGTGAACATTTCGACCGGAGTTGAAGGTACATTTGGTTTGTTCCAAAATGCATCTACTTATTTGTAATGCCATGTGGTTCCTCCGGACTGCGCTGTTGCAATAGCAGATGAGATGTTCAGTATTACTTGTTTACAGGAGAGAGGCTGCAGTTTTGGAAACACAAACTATGATTTTGATCCATCCACAAATTGTGGGATTTAACTGGAGCTTTGAACCAGCGCCTTAGACCGCTCAGCCAGGATACTTTCCATCCTACACTTCAGGAGCTAGTTTTACAGGAATAGAATTACTACAAGCAAGAATTCTACCCCTCCAGCACCAATGCTCACACGGCAGCAGGATGCATGTGTCCAGTGAGAAACCTGTCTGAAGGAACATTCAGTCTGACAGAGCCGGAAGTCCAGCAGATTGACTTTCGGTCTGAGCAGATGTTGAGTCTCCTCCTTGAGAGAGTTTCGCCAATCCAGTTCAGAGTGGATTAATAATCATAAATCCGGGTGTGACTGGAGCCACTTGTGTAAGATGAAGTGTCGGGGGCAGTTTCACATCCTTGACGGACATTAATGATCCGGTTGCGGATTTGCTGCAAAATTTCACTTCCCAGCTCCCTGAACTAAAACCCAACTCTGGTGGGACTCGAACCCACAACCTTTGAATGTCTCCTCCAACCATGAAGTTGAAGTCGAACATTGCGTCACAGAGTCAGTGATGCAACGTGAGGGAGAGTGGGGATCCTGTGCTGTGGTTGAGGCGGTCAGGCCGCTCCTGTTTCCGCCTCTCACATTCCGAGAGCCGGGGCGGCAGTCTGCACCGATGGCCCTCCAATGGATCCGGCTCCAGCCGCTTGTTGTGGGCCTGGTGCAAGAACAGTCGCGTCTGACTCCACATCAGAAGGCTGCGTGTTTTGAACCAGGTTGAAATCACAGCATTTTCACTGTGGCTCAGGGTCCTGCCGACTGATTTTAGATCGGGACAGTGTTTTAGCGATGGGATGTTCAGTGTTTGTGCAACAATATCAAAATTAAATTTGATACATTAATGAGCTTCTGTTCTGTTACTTTCTATTTACACCCTCTCCAGTTTTATGTAGAAACAGTTAACAATGTTTCAGGGATGTGGTGTGCAGTGTTTGTGGAATCAGTGTAATTAAATTTGTTCCTTCTCCAACCCAGACCCTTATCATTAGATTTGTACATTCACCCTGTTTAAAATAGGTTACTCAGTGAAATTAGCTTCCATCATACAGATTCATGGTGGGACTCTGAATTATCCCTGTCGATGTCGAATGAAGGGGAGTATCTCTTTTATACAATTTTTAGCAACGTGTTGAGGAGAATCCTTGTTTCTGTTGAACATGATGTAAGAAAAATGGACAGCGAACTTATGATTGTGCAATTCTTCTTGTTTGTACAAAATGTTTTGTCATTCGTTCGCAGCAATAAAAAATACACTTTACCCAATGGCTCAAAAGGTAAACTTGTTCCATACGGGAGCTGGGAAAGGCCTCTCGATCTTTCCGCCGATCAACAATTGAAAGCTGAATAATTTCACCCGTTACACCGTGACACCAGGCAGCAGATTTGCCTCCCGAATTTTCCCGACACGACACTTCAAACCGATGAATCCCTGCTTCACGGAAAGAAGAATTGTGTGTTTGGTTCTTTAGATTTAAAGATGTCGTGCCGGCCGCTTTACCATTTCAGCTCTCGCCAATCGCCCCCTCTCCCTCCTATAAACAAATAAACTCTCGCCTGCTATTGTAAGACGGGAGGTCAGAGGAGCCTCAGTGCCCACATGGGGACATGAAGAAGTCGATGTGTTATGGAACCGGTTGTACCTTGAACTCCAGTCAAAATGTTTAGAAGGTTCAACTACTTTAGATGGCGCTGAAACTCACAACCCCAGCATTTCATACAGTTTTGGTCTCCATACTTAAGAAAAGACATACTTGCTCTCGAGGCAGTACAAAGAAGGTTCACTCGGTTAATCCCGGGGATGAGGGGGCGGACATATGAGGAGAGGTTGAGTAGATTGGGTCTCTACTCATTGGAGTTCAGAAGAATGAGAGGCGATCTTATTGAAACATATAAGATTGTGAAGGGTCTTGATCGGGTGGATGCGGTAAGGATGTTCCCAAGGATGGGTGAAACTAGAACTAGGGGGCATAATCTTAGAATAAGGGGCCGCTCTTTCAAAACTGAGATGAGGAGAAACTTCTTCATTCAGAGGGCGGTAGGTCTGTGGAATTTGCTGCCCCAGGAAGCTGTGGAAGCTACATCATTAAATAAATTTAAAACAGAAATAGACAGTTTCCTAGAAGTAAAGGGAATTAGGGGTTACGGGGAGCGGGCAGGAAATTGGACATGAATTTAGATTTGAGGTTAGGATCAGATCAGCCATGATCTTATTGAATGGCGGAGCAGGCTGGAGGGGCCGATTGGCCTACTCCTGCTCCTATTTCTTATGTTCTTATGTTCTCGAGCGTATAATTATTGTAGAAATAACGCGCGCTGACCGATTGCTCCACTGGAGCCGCGCACGGTCTGTGTCCCCAGTGCTCCCATCAAACAGCTTCATCCTCGGTCTCTCAATTATCACTTCCTGATCTTTCCCACACAGAAACCTCCAACCAAGAGGCGATTCGTTAAACATCCACAGTGACCTTTAAAAGCCGTGGCTTCTGAAACAAAACCCCAGACGATAAGAACTTCTAATTATATTATTATTATTAACTTAATGACAATTATTTTCATGCTACTTTGAGGATTCGGGTAAATTGGGAGATGAAACGAAGAAACTCTCTCTGGGCTGTCGGTGATTGGAGAGATGGGCGTTATTTCATTTGAAAACCGAGGCTCGGAACTTCCTGATGGAGAAGTGTGACAGAAGATTGTGGTTAGTGGCAGTTGCCGGGGAGATCGAGAGGAGAGGGAGAAAAGTCAAAGTCACAGCTGTGACAGCTCAAGTGCTCTGCTTATCTGTAATATTTAGACAGTAATGTACAGTACAGGACAAACCAGTTTGGTATCGGTTATCAAAAATACTAAAAGTCCCGGGTTCAAAGGCGGATTTGTGAAGAGGGAACTGATTTAACCGCCAGACCGAAATCATTCCCCATGAATCTGAAGCGTCTTGGGGAAAACGGCAGTGCGAACTGTTCTGTTCGTGTCATGACTTGAAAGACCCTCCAATTACCGACAGTATCTTTGAACGAGTTGTGCAGTAAAACCGCGATTGAAGCCGCTTTGCATTCGTCAAACGTGTCGGTGACGATATTGGGGTTGATAAGGGTCGATTTCAATTATTTGAATTCTCACCATGTGACCCGGAGATTGACGGCAGAATCGAGTTTTTCCTGTAAGTCCTGAATTGAAGGGAAAAGCGCAACAAGTAGGTCGGAGAAATGAAGAGCAGAAAATGTGGATGAAACTTGCACGAGTGAAAATCCCTGTATGTTGGAAGACTCAGTCCCCAGTGGTGGAGAGGATTGGGATTTCAAGCTGTCTCACAGCTCACACACACACCATTGGCTCATTTAATCACCTTCAACAACTCGAATACATCAACACTTAATCTTCTATACACAAGGAAATACAAACCTGTTCTCTGCAACTTGTCCGCATAATTTAACCATTTTAGCCCCGGTATCATTCTGGTGAATCTGCACTGCACCCCCTCCAAGGCCAATATATCCTCCCTGAGGTGTGGGGCCTAGAACTGAATGCAGGACTCGAAATGTGGTCTCAGCAGAGTTTATATAACTGGAACAGAACTTCCACCCCTTTGAATTCCAGCTCCCTTAAGATAAAGGCTAAAGTTCCATTGGCCTTTTGAATTATTTTTTGTAACTGTCCACTGACATTTAGTGATTTTGTACTTGGACCCGTAAACATCTTTCCTCCTCCACAGTTCCCAGCTTCTCACCAGTTAGAACATATTCTGATCTATCTTGCTCAGGTCCAAAGTTCACACTTCCCCATATTGAAAGTTTGAACAGACTGGGGCTCTTTTCCATTGGAAAGAGAAGACTGAGGGGTGACCTGATGTGGGACTTTAAGATTATGCAAGGGTTTGATAGGTCAGATGTAGATAAGGTGTTTGCAATTTTGGCGGTGAGGACTCCAAAACCTTTTTTTATATTCGTTCGTGGGATGTGGGCGTCGCTGGCGAGGCCGGCATTTATTGCCCATCCATAATTGCCCTTGAGAAGGTGTGGTGAGCCGCCTTCTTGAACCGCTGCAGTCCGTGTGGTGAAGGTTCTCCCACAGTGCTGTTCGGAAGGGAGTTCCAGGATTTTGACCCAGCGACGATGAAGGAACGGCGATATATTTCCAAGTCGGGATGGTGTGTGACTTGGAGGGGAACGTGCAGGTGGTGTTGTTCCCATGTGTCTGCTGCTCTTGTCCTTCTAGGTGGTAGAAATCGCGGGTTTGGGAGGTGCTGTCGAAGAAGCCTTGGCGAGTTGCTGCAGTGCATCCTGTGGATGGTACACACACTGTGCACCGGTGATGAAGGGAGTGCATCTTTAGGGTGGTGGACGGGATGCCAATGAAGCGGGCTGCTTTTTCCCTGAAAGTGTCGAGCTTCTTGAGTGTTGTTGGAACTGCACTCATCCAGGCAAGTGGAGAGTATTCCATCACACTCCTGACTTGTGCCTTGTAGACGTCGGAAAGGCTTTGGGGAGTCAGGAGGTGAGTCACTCACCGCAGAATACCCAGCCTCTGACCTGCTCTCGTAGCCACAGTATTTATATGGCTGGTCCAGTTAAGTTTCTGGTCAATGGTGACCCCCAGTATGTTGATGGTGGGGGATTCGGCGATGGTAATGCCGTTGAATGTCAAGGGAGGTGGTTAGACTCTCTCTTGTTGGAGATGGTCATTGCCTGGCACTTATCTGGCGCGAATGTTACTTGCCACTTATGAGCCCAAGCCTGGATGTTGTCCAGGTCTTGATGCATGCGGGCTCGGACTGCTTCATTATCTGAGGGGTTGCGAATGGAACTGAACACTGTGCAGTCATCAGCGAACATCCCCATTTCTGACCTTATGATGGAGGGAAGGTCATTGATGAAGCAGCTGAAGATGGTTGGGCCTAGGACACTGCCCTGAGGAACTCCTGCAGCAATGCCCTGGGGCTGAGATGATCGGCCTCCAACAACCACTACCATCTTCCTTTGTGCTAGGTATGACTCCAGCCACTGGAGAGTTTTCCCCCTGATTCCCATTGACTTCAATTTTACTAGGGCTCCTTGGTGTCACACTCGGTCAAATGCTGCCTTGATGTCAAGGGCAGTCACTCTCACCTCACCTCTGGAATTCAGCTCTTTTGTCCATGTTTGGACCAAGGCTGTAATGATGTCTGGAGCCGAGTGGTCCTGGCGGAACCCAAAGTGAGCATCGGTGAGCAGGTTATTGGTGAGTAAGTGCCGCTTGACAGCACTGTCGACGGCACCTTCCATCACTTTGCTGATGATTGAGAGCAGACTGATGGGGCGTTAATTGGCCGGATTGGATTTGTCCTGCTTTTTGTGGACTGGACACACCTGGGCAATTTTCCACATTGTCGGGTAGATGCCAGTGTTGTAGCTGTACTGGAACAGCTTGGCTCGAGGCGCAGTTAGTTCTGGAGCACAAGCCTTCAGCACTGCAGCTGGGATAGCCTTTGCTGCATCCAGTGCACTCAGCCGTTTCTTGATGTCACGTGGACTGAATCGAATTGGCTGAAGACTGGCTTCTGTGATGGTGGGGACATCGGGAGGAGGCCGAGATGGATCATCCACTCGGCACTTCTGACTGAAGCAAACGCTTCAGCCTTGTCTTTTGCACTCGCGTGCTGGACTCCGCCATCATTGAGGATGGGGATTTTTGCAGAGCTTCCTCCTCCCGTTAGTTGTTTAATTGTCCACCACCATTCACGACTGGATGTGGCAGGACTGCAGAGCTTTGATCTGATCCGTTGGTTGTGGAATCGCTTAACTCTGTCTGTAGCATGTTGCTTCCGCTGTTTAGCACGCATGTATTCCTGAGTTGCAGCTTCACCAGGTTGGCACCTCATTTTTAGGTACGCCTGGTGCTGCTCCTGGCATGCTCTTCTACACTCTTCATTGAACCAGGGTTGATCCCCTGGCTTGTTGGTAATGGTAGAGTGAGGAATATGCTGGTCCATGAGTTGCCACAGTTTTGCCCATTCACCTAATCTATCAATATCACTTTGTAATTTTATGTTTTCATCCACACTGCTTACAATGCCAGCAATCTTTGTGTCATCGGCAAACTTAGATATGAGACTTTCTATGCCTTCATCTGAGTCGTTAAAAAATATTGTGAATAATTGAGGCCCCAAGACAAATCCCCGCGGGTCACCACTAGTCACATCCTACCAATGTCAGTACCTACCCATTCTCCCTACTCTCTGTCGCCTTTCGCTCAGCCTACTACCTAACCAAGTCCGTACTTTTCCCTCGATTCCATGGGCTTCTATCTTAGCTAACAGTCTCTTATGTGGGACCTTATCAAATGCCTTCTGGAAGTCCATATAAATAACATCCATTGACATTCCCCTGTCCACTACTTTAGTCACTTTTTCTGGAGGTCATCCACTTTGGATCAAAAAAGGATAGATCAGGGTACTTTCTAAATGGTGAGAAGCTGGGAACTGTGGAGGGTCAGAGAGATTTAGGGGTCCGTGTACAGAAATCACTTCAAACTAGTATAGGTAAAAAAAAACGATGATTGGGATGTTCGTAACGGCTGGTCAGCTTACTTGCTTAAAACAGACCATAATGTTGTAATCGTGGGTTTGATTCCTGTATGGGCTGTTAAGGGGCTTTATTTTGGGTTTTCGGAACTTTTAAAACCCAAGCTTTACAAACAGATTCACAAACAAATTCACGGGGACAGTTTATTGAATAACATCCATTGTAACTTTACCCCTGGGCCGGAGAAACACGTCTTTCTTTTTATTTGTCTTTCGCCGGTTTGCAGAGAAACGTTCAACTCGCGGCCTGTTCCCATTAATGATCATCAGCAGCAACAGACAGACAGAGCGGGTCTGACCGCCCCGAGATGTGGAAAAGTCATCAGTTTGGAACAAATGCATCAAATCAAATAGTCACCCGGCACCGAGAGAGACAAAACCAAGAGAAAAAGGCAGAAGGTAACAGAGAAATAAAAACCAAATAAAGACGATATAAATATGTCCCATCCTTGATGTCTCTCAAATCCATCCCCAATCCTTCAGTGGTGGGAATAAAATTTCTCTGTCAATAAATGCGAGAATGGACCCAAAGAAGAAGAAACGAAACAATCAAAAACTGCCGAACCCGGGATTAAACCAAGGACCTTTAGATCTTCAGTCCAATGCAATTCCAACTGAGTATTTGGACCCCAGAGCAAATGCAACTTTGCGCCATTGTCTTCCAAGAAAATATAACCCCTCCGAAGCCCTGCTCCTCCTGTTCATTACCGCACTTCATAGATAAACATCGCACTCATATATAAACACCAACAGTTCATATATAAACATCACACTCATATATACACACCCACAGTTCATATATAAACATCGCACTCATATATACACACCCACAGTTCATATATAAACATCGCACTCATATATACACACCCACAGTTCATATACAAAAATAGCACTCATATATACACACCCACAGTTCATATATAAACATCGCAATCATATATACACACCCACAGTTCATATATAAACATCGCACACATATATACACACCCACAGTTCATATATAAACATCGCACTCATATATACACACCCACAGTTTATGAAACAACAGCGCACTCATACTTACACTCCGAGTTTATAGGAGGGAGATTGGTTCCGACCGCCGCTTGGGCTCTCGGAGTGGGAGAGGCGGAAGCAGCATGGGCCGTACAAACTGTGGATCTCATTCTGAATACAAGCCGATAGATCATCCTGTGAAATTACATTGTACTTGGGTATGAGGAAGGGCAATGGGCTCTGAGAAGGGTTCAGGGAGTCTAATGGCTTCTTCGTGGCGATCCGGTGGGGCAAGGGGATCCCAGAGAGGGGAAGAGACTATTAGAGTGTATCAGAGAGTGTAAGGGGATCTTAGAGAGGCGAAGGGACTGTCACAGGGTATCAGAGAGCGTAAGGGGATCTTAGAGAGGCGAAGGGAGTGTCACAGGGTATCAGAGAGTGTAAGGGGATCTTAGAGAGGGGAAGGGAGTGTCAGAGGGTATCAGAGAGCGTAAGAGGGCTCAGAGAGGGGAAGGGAGTATCAGAGGGTATCAGACAGTGTAACGGGATCACAGAGAAGGGAAGGGAGTGTCAGAGAGTAGCACAGAGTGTAAGGGGATCTCAGAGAGGGGAAGGGAGTGTCAGAGGGTATCAGAGAGTGTAAGAGGGCTCAGAGAGGGGAAGGGAGTGTCAGAGGGTATCAGACAGTGTAACGGGATCACAGAGAAGGGAAGGGAGTGTCAGAGAGTAGCACAGAGTGTAAGGGGATCTCAGAGAGGGGAAGGGAGTGTCAGAGGGTATCAGACAGTGTAACGGGATCTCAGAGAGGCGAAGGGAGTGTCGGAGGATATCAGAGTGTAAGAGGATCGCAGAGAGGGGAAGGGAGTGTCAGAGGGTATCAGACAGTGTAACAGGATCTCAGAGAAGGGAAGGGAGTGTCAGAGAGTATCAGAGAGTGTAAGAGGACTCAGGGCGTATCAGTGGGTAAGGAGCATTTTGCGGGTATCAGAGAGTGTAAAGGGCGCTGACAAGGTTCAAAAAGGATAATGGACTCTCGGACCATATCGGAGAAGATGAGGAGCTCAGGGAGAATCAAAGAGGGTAAGGGGGTCTCCGGAGGTATCAGAGAGGCGAATGGATCCAGAGTTGGCATCTTCTAAATCTTACATTTTGAAGGCATCAACACATTTAATAACAGCAAAAAATGAAGCCGGTTGAACCGATAATCTGTCCGTGTCCCATGTGGAGGGAATGAGAAGATAGAATCGGGAGGGGCTGGATATTTTGCAACGCTCACGGTTTCCTTTCACACAGCTCAGTGTTGTGTCTGTGACTGTAACTGGATTTCATGAACTGGAGATAAGAGGTCGCACTTTGGACCTTTCATCACCCAGTTTGAGAAATAAAACACGAAACGCCCAGCGTGGGGCTCGAACCCACGACCCTGAGATTAAGAGTCTCATGCTCTACCGACTGAGCTAGCCAGGCCGGCTTCAAGATGCTTTCCCATCCTATTATTGTAGAGAGGCAGCTGTTGATTTTGCTGCAGGGGTTCAGTTTGTCTGACAATCCCAGCGTCGCTCCTTCTGTGCACTCGCTTTTCATTCTGGAGTCAGTCTGATGCCTTTTCCCCGTCCTCCAGCACCGCGCTGAGCAGGAGAGGAACATCGAGACAGGAGAGGGCCACTCAGCCCCTCTTTCTGCTGTCCCATTCAATTAGATCATGAGGTGGTCTGTAACTCAACTCTGTTTCCCCGCATTGGAAACATATCCCTTGGGACCCGAACCGAAAAAAGATCTGTCAATATCAGTCTTGTAAATTTGAATTGAGCCTCAATCCACATCCTTTGGGCCGAGAGAGTTCCTGTTTTCAGCCGTATTTTGTTTGCGAAAGTGATTCCTGATTTCTCGCCTCATTAATCGAGCACTAATTTCAAGATTAAGCCCCCTTATTATGCATTCCGCCAACAGAGAGAGAGGAAAAAAGGCCGCCTTAAGCGGAGATTGAACAAAGGATCTGTGGATTTTAATTCGAACGCTACCCCATCTGAGCTATTTCTGTATTCTGTACATGCAATGTTTAATTTTTCTTTGAAGATCACATAAACGTAGGTGCGATTTCCCTCTCGGTGAACAGAGTGCTTCGGAGTAATGAGAGCGAACAAACCGTGGATCTGATCCTTAACACAGACTGGTAGATCCACATGTGGAATTAAATCGCACTTGGGTAGCAGAGAGTTTAATGGCTCCTGAGAATGAACCAGGGAGTCTAAGGGTTTATTTGTGTGGATCCGGTGGGGCAACGGGATCCCAGAGGCTGTCAGGGAATCAAAGGGCTTCTCAGGGGTTATCAAGGGGTGTGAGGCTATGAGGTATCAAAGAGTTTACGGCACTCTCAGAATTTATCAGAGAGGGCAAGGGACTGCCAGATGTTATCAGAGAGGGCAAGGGACTGCCAGATGTTATCAGGGAGAGTCAGGGTGTGTCAGTGGGTAAGGGGCCCTCCGAGCGTATCAGAAAATGGAAAGGGCACGGAGGAGGTATCAAGATAACAGAGAGGGAGAGAAAACGCTCCTGAAACCCGGGACTGAACCCTTTAGATCTTCAGTCTGACTGAGTTATTTCGGTGCTCTGGACATCCCGGAAATTCACTCGAGGGTCTGTTAGAATCGCAACAAAACTCTTCCTACAATCGCAGCCTCTAAACCTCCACCCAGGACTTTCAATGGTGCAACTTTGATGAACTTCTGCTACTTTTTAATTTGTTCTCAGCAGTAACTGTTCACATCCTTTATCTGGCCCATGACATGGCATCTAGAAGAAAATGTCGATTGCAGCTTCACTGAAGCGGGGGACGCTTTGCACTCGTAAAAAAATCATACGCGAAAGAGACGGTTTGAGCGAGGCGACACCAGGCCAGAGCAAAGGTCAGTTAATGTTTGCCGAGTGGCGAGAGGGAGAATTTGGAACTTCTGTGCGGTTGCACTGTGACTTTCCCAGATCTGCTTGGAGCGATATTCCCTTGAATTCATCACCTACAGGGACAATTTGATTCTCAGTTCCTGTTTTCTCCTGGTGCGCTTCTGAGATATAAAAAAATGAATGGATGATATCAACCTGAACCTCGTCACGGACACGCTACAGACTCAAAGCTCAGCACAACTCCAATCTGTTTCAGTTGGAAATTGTTTCCCAGGGATGGACAGTAATGCGCTGTCTGAGGCTGCATTCGCTGCTTTCCGCCGGCAGCGGGTGATTGGAGAAAGCGGGGCCGGACAATGTTACTGCTGTCACGGCCTCACTCACTCGGGGAGCTGGGGAAGCAGCGAAAAACTGATGGGTTTGATGCTGCGTCAAAAAAGCGGCTTCGAACTGCTTTTGTTAACTGAGGCAGCGCTGCAGGATCCTTTAACGATCTCTCACAAATAAACTGAAACCTGTCGGAAGGTGAATAATATTTCACTTTAATCGTGAGCCCTCCTTTTGAACCTTGTCTGTCAAGAAGTATTTCCATCACCTTCAAGCCATTCTCGGTTTTTTGGATATTGTTCAGATACCTGTTATCCAGCGGCAGGTGGAATATCAGCCGCGCTCAGCTGGCAATGTTTACGGTACATTTTTCTGTGAACAGAACGCACATTCGAAACCTGGAAATGCGAAACAACGAATTTTAAGGTAAAAGCTCCCTATTGTCCCCGGGTGGGCTCGAACCACCAAACTTTACAGTTAATAACCAAACGCGCGAACCAATTGCACCACAGTGGCCATCTTGAGCCATTAATTCACCGAGCTCCCGTTTCAGCTTGCAGCGATCAATGTAACAGCTGTCTGACCATCAGTTTACTTTTCCAAAATAAAGGGTGTGCAGTTTGCACGAGTGAAAATCGGTGCCGTCTTCTTTCTGAACATCAAACTCCCCTTGCCCCTAAATGCCTGTATGTTGGAAGACTCGGTCCCCCAGTCGGAGAGAGGATTGATTTCTCGAGCTGTGATTCACCATTCTCTGTCCCAGTATTGCAGAAAATGAGATGAGATGAAATGAGCAGGTCAAACGAGCAGGTCTGTGACACTACACGGTGTCTACAAAGTTGTCTCTTGCACTTACAGTGAAGCGGACGGCAGTTTTCACTCTTAAACCAGGAACTATGATGTTAAGAAAGTATGTGGCCGAGAAAGACTTGATTTCAGCGCGGTGACACTGGGCCAGAGTAAAGTTCAGTTAATGCGATTGCCGAGTGGGGAGAGGGTGGATTTGGAACTCCTGAGCGGCTGTGCTGCGCATTGTCCAGATCTGCTTGGAGCGATATTCACTTCAATTCATCACTGACAGGGACAGTTTGATTCTAAGTTTCTTTTTTCTGGTGCTCGGTGAGATTTCAAAATTGAAAGCGGCCCATACCGACCCCAAACTCGTCACTTACACGCTGACAGATACAAGGCCGTCACACTCTTCACCAGTGAGATGAAAGCGGAGAGCGATTTCACGGTCGAATACAATGGCGAACAAAACTCATTCAATGAAAGTGCAGGTCATTGAGGTGCCTTTAAAGTCCTGATTGTTTGAACTGAACTTCTTCCCAAAGCGTTTGAGAGTCACGTGGAGCGATTTGGGGACTTCTTTTCCCTCTTTGCAAAAGTTTCAACCGCAGTTCAAGATCAAAAGTCGAGGGCAGAATGAGACGCCTTCCTGAAATTTGGGAACCAGAGAAGCAGATTTGAGTGCAAGGTTCTGTTTATTGTGAAAAAGCAAATAGAACATTCATTCCGGAACGATCCAGAATCCGATCAGCTCGAAAAGCAACGGTTACCCGTGATTTGAACACTCAGCCTTCTGGTGGCGGAATAAATAATGTTGATAGAAGCAGGAAGTTGAAAAGTGGGAATTGATAAATTAAGTGAGTGGGCAAAACTGCGGCAAATAGAGTTCAATGTGGGGGAGAGCGAGGTCATCCACTTTAAATCTAAGATAAATCAGAGTATTTTCTAAATGGTGATAAACTAGGAACTGTGGAGGAGCAGAGAGATTTTTGGTCCATGCACAAAAAGTGCTACCAGCCAGCGCACAGGAACAAAAATTAATTAAACAGCCGAATGTGCCGTTCGTCCGGCCGGTTAACTTATTTGCATAGAGTTTACCGTAATATCATGATCACGGACTCGATTCTTGTAATTTATTTTATTTATTTCGGTTTTTTGTAACTTTTAAAATCGAAGCCTTACAAAAGAAACCCACAGACAAATTCACGGGGACAGTTTTTTGAATAACATCCATTGTAACTTTACCCCTGGGGCCAGAGAAACACGTCTTTTTATTTGCCTTTCTCCGGTTTGCAGATAATCGTTTAACTCACGGCCTGTTCCCATGAATGATCATCAGCAGCAACAGACAGACAGAGCGGGTCTGACCGCCCCGAGATGGGGAAAAGGCATCAATTTGGAACAAATGCATCAAATCAAATAGTCACCCGGCACCGAGAGAGACAAAACCAAGAGAAAAAGGCAGAAGGTAACAGAGAAATAAAAACCAAATACAGACGATAGAAATATGTCCCATCCTTGATGTCTCTCTATTCCATCCCCAATCCTTCAGTGGCGGGGATCAAATTTCACTGTAAATAAATGCGGGAATCGAAGCGAAGAAGAAGAAACTAAACAACCAAAAACTGCCGAAACTCGGGATCGAACCAAGGACCTTGAGATCTTCAGTCCAACGCTCTCCCAACTGAACCATTTCGGCCTCATGTCAAAATTTCACTGTATGTCATTGTCTTCAAAAAAATATAACCCCAGGAGGAATTGCCCATCCTGTTCATTCCGCAATTCAAATAAAAATATCGCACTCATATATACACACCCACAGTTCATATATAATCATCGCACTCATATATACACACCCACAGTTCATATATAAACATCACACTCATATATACACACCCACAGTTCATATATAAACATCACACTCATATATACACACCCACAGTTCATATATAAACATCACACTCATATATACACACCCACAGTTCATATATAAACATCACACTCATATATACACACCCACAGTTCATATATAAACATCGCACTCATATATACACACCCACAGTTCATATATAAACATCGCACTCATATATACACACCCACAGTTCATATATAAACATCACACTCATATATACACACCCACAGTTCATATATAAACATCGCACTCATATATACACACCCACAGTTCATATATAAACATCGCACTCATATATACACACCCACAGTTCATATATAAACATCGCACTCATATATACACACCCACAGTTCATATATAAACATCGCACACATATATACACACCCACAGTTCATATATAAACATCGCACTCATATATACACACCCACAGTTCATATATAAACATCGCACTCAGAAATACACACCCACAGTTCATATAGAAACATCGCACTCATATATACACACCCACAGTTCATATATAAACATCACACACATATATACACACCCACAGTTCATATATAAACATCGCACTCATATATACACACCCACAGTTCATATATAAACATCGCACTCATATATACACACCCACAGTTCATATATAAACATCGCACTCATATATACACACCCACAGTTCATATATAATCATCGCACTCATATATACAAACCCACAGTTCATATATAAACATCGCACTCATATATACACACCCACAGTTCATATATAAACATCGCACTCATATATACACACCCACAGTTCATATATAAACATCGCACTCATATATACACTCCCACAGTTCATATATAAACATCACACTCATATATACACACCCACAGTTCATACACCATCCAGGATAAAGCAGCCCGTTTGATTGGCACCCCATCCACCACCCTAAACATCCACAGGATGCACTGCAGCAACTCGCCAAGGTTTTTCAACAGCGCCTCCAAAACCCGCGACCTCTACCACCTAGAAGGACAAGAGCAGCAGGTACATGGGAACAACATCACCTGCACGTTTCCCTCCAAGTTACACACCATCCCGACTTGGAAATATATCGCCGTTTCTTCATCGTCGCTGGGTCAAAATCCTGAAACTCCCTAACAGCACTGCGGGAGAACCTTCACCACACGGACTGCAGCGGTTCAGAATATCGGTAAACACAGCGAGAGATACAGAGTATCGGTAAACACAGCGAGAGATACAGAGTATCGATAAACACAGCGAGAGATACGGAGTATCGGTAAACACAGCGAGAGAGACAGAGTATCGGTAAACACAGCGAGAGATACAGAGTATCGGTGAACACAGCGAGAGATACAGAGTATCGATAAACACAGCGAGAGATACGGAGTATCGGTAAACACAGCGAGAGAGACAGAGTATCGGTAAACACAGCGAGAGATACAGAGTATCGGTAAACACAGCGAGAGATACAGAGTATCGGTGAACACAGCGAGAGATACAGAGTATCGGTAAACACAGCGAGAGATACAGAGTATCGGTAAACACAGCGAGAGATACAGAGTATCGGTAAACACAGCGAGAGATACGGAGTATCGGTAAACACAGCGAGAGAGACAGAGTATCGATAAACACAGCGAGAGATAGAGTATCGGTAAACACAGCGAGAGATACAGAGTATCGGTAAACACAGCGAGAGATACAGAGTATCGGTAAACACAGCGAGAGATACAGAGTATCGATAAACACAGCGAGAGATACGGAGTATCGGTAAACACAGCGAGAGAGACAGAGTATCGATAAACACAGCGAGAGATAGAGTATCGGTAAACACAGCGAGAGATACAGAGTACCGGTAAACACAGCGAGAGATACAGAGTACCGGTAAACACAGCGAGAGATACAGAGTATCGATAAACACAGCGAGAGATACAGAGTATCGGTAAACACAGGGAGAGATACAGAGTATCGGTAAACACAGCGAGAGATACAGAGTACCGGTAAACACAGCGAGAGATACAGAGTATCGATAAACACAGCGAGAGATACAGAGTATCGGTAAGCACAGCGAGAGATACAGAGTATCGGTAAACACAGCGAGAGATACAGAGTATCGATAAACACAGCGAGAGATACAGAGTATCGGTAAACACAGCGAGAGATACAGAGTATCGGTAAACACAGCGGGAGATACAGAGTATCGGTAAACACAGCGAGAGATACAGAGTATCGGTAAACACAGCGAGAGATACAGAGTATCGGTAAACACAGCGAGAGATACAGAGTATCGGTAAACACAGCGAGAGATACAGAGTATCGGTAAACACAGCGGGAGATACAGAGTATCGGTAAACACAGCGAGAGATACAGAGTATCGGTAAACACAGCGAGAGATACAGAGTATCGGTAAACACAGCGAGAGATACAGAGTATCGGTAAACACAGCGAAATAGACAAGAGAAATGGGAAAATACAAACTGTCTCAAACACTATCAGACAGTGACAGGTAGATGCTCGGTATCAGTCAGAGGAGCTGGGGTCTTTGCAGCTTAATTTGTCTCCTTGGCGAAGCTGGGCAAATTGCCTTGTTCGTAACAAAAAGTCATCGGTTCGATTCCCAGCGGTGCCTATTTATTCTCTCTGATATTTACCTCATTTGTGAATTAAACGACAAAATAACACAGTGTGGTATTTGTATTAATTCCGGAGCCAACAAGGAAATGACTGCAGAACTGCAATGCGGAAGTGCTTGTTCTTTGTACAGACGGACCTCTCATTGAATTAGCAAGCACTTTGAGCTTGACGAATCATTGAATCGTTGGAGCATAGAAGGAGGTCATTCGGCCCGTCGAGTCTGTACCGGCTCTTTGTAAGAGTATTCCAGTTAGTCCCATTCGCTCGCTCTTTTCCCACAGCCCTGCAATTTTTCCCTTCTACTATTTATCCAATTCCCTTTTGAAAGCCACGATTGAATCTGCTTCCACCGCCCTTTCAGGCAGTCATTCCAGATCAGAACTTCTCGCTGCTTATTTTTTTCCTCATGTCGCCTTTGGTTCTTTTGCCAATCACCTTAAATCTGTGTCCCCTGGTTCCCGATCCTTCCGCCAATGGGAACACTTTCTCCGTATTCACTTTATCTAAACCCGTCATGATTTTGAACACTTCCATCAAATCTCCTCTCAACCTTCTCTGTTCTAAGGAGAACAACCCGAGCTTCTCCAGTCTATTCTTGGAACTGAAGTCCCTCATCCCTGGAACCATTTCCGCACCCTCTTTTCTGCAGCTGTTCTGCACCCTCTCTAAGGCCTTCACATCCTTCCTAAACTGTGGTGCCCAGATTGGGACACAATGCTCCAGTTGCGGCCGAACCAATGTTTTATAAAGGTTTAACATAACTTCCTTGCTTTTGTGCTCTACGCCTCTATTTATAAAACCCAGGATCCAGTATCCTTTTTAACTGCATTCTCAATCTGTCCTGCCACCTTCAAAGATTTGTGCACAGATACCACCAGGTCGCTGTTCCTGCACCCCCTTTAGAATTGTACCGTTTCGTTTATTTTGCCTCTCCTCGTTCTTCCTTCCAATATATATCAGTTCGCACTTTTCTGCATTAAATTTCATTTGCCACGTGTCCACCCATTCCACCAGCCAGTCTATGTCCTCTTGAAGTCTATTACTATCCTCATCACTGTTTACTACACTTCTAACTTTTGTGTTATCTGCAATTTTTGAAATTGTGTCCTGTACACCCAAGTCCAAGTCATCAATATATATCAAAAAATCAGCGGTACTAATACCGACCCCTGGGGAACACCGCTGTATACCTTCAAGAAACAACCGTTCACCACTACACTCTGTTTCCTGTCATTTAGCCAATTCGCATCCATGCTGCCATTGCCCCGACTTATTCCAATAGCTTCAATTTTGCTTACAAGCTTATTGTATTACCTCAAGACTGGACTATTCCAATGGTCTCCTGGCTGGCCTCCCATCTTCCACCCTCAATAAACATGAGCTCATCCAATACTCTGCTGCCCGTAACCTAACCCTGTTCTCCCATCTCCCCTGTGATCACTGACCTACATTGAATCCCAGTCCGGGAACGCCTCGATTTTAAAATTCTCATCCTTGTTTTCAAATCCCTCCATGGCTTCGCCCCTCCCTATCTCTGTAACCTCCTACAGCCCTACAATTCTCATCCTTGTTTTCAAATCCCTCCACGGCTTCGCCCCTCCCGATCTCTGTAACCTCCTACCGCCCGACAGCCCTCCGAGACCTCGGCGCTCCTCAAATTCATGGTGATCTACATTGGCTTCCGGTCGCAGAACGCCTCGATTTTAAAATTCTCCTTGTTTTCAAATCCTTCCATGGCACCCCCCCTCCCTATCTCTGTAACCTCCCACAGCCCACCAATTCTCATCCTTGTTTTCAAATCCCTCCATGGCCTCCCCATCACTTCCACCAGCCTTACATTTCTCCTCCTTGTTTTCAAATGCTCCCATGGCCTCGCCCCTCCCTATCTCTGTCACCTCCTCCAGCCCCACAACCCTCCGAGATCTCTGCGCTCCTCCAATTCTTGCTTCTTGTGCATCCCCGATTTTAATCGCTCCACCATTGGCGGCCGTGCCTTCAGCTGCCTCGGCCCTAAGCTCTGGAATTCCTGCCCTGAATCTCTCCGCCTCTCCACCTCTCTCTCCTCATTTAAGATGCTCCTTAAAACCTCCATCTTTGACCAAGATTTTATTCACCTGTCTTAATACCTCCTTATGTGGCTCAGTATGAAATTTTGTTTGATTACGCTCCTGTGAGTTGCCTTGATAAGTTTTATGACGTTAAAGGCGCGAAATAAATGCAAGTTGTTCTTCTTGTTGTTGTGTGGCATTTTATCAACCGCATTACCCTCATCAACCCTCTGTGTTACCTTACTCAAGTTAGTTAAACACGATTTGCCTTTAACAAATCCATGCTGGCTTTCCTTTATTAATCCACACTTGCCCAAGTGACTATTCATTTTGGCCCAGATCATCGTTTCTAAACGTATCCGCACCTCCGAGTTTAAATTGACTGGTCTGTAGTTGCTGGGTTTATCCTTACACCCTATTTAAACAAGGATGCACCATTGGTAATTATCCAGTCCTCTGGCATCACCCCCGCTTCCACGGCGGATTGGAAGATTATGACCAGGACCTCTGAAATTTCCACCCTTACTTCCCTCAGCAACCTTGAAAGCGTCCCATCCGGACTGGGTGACTTATCAACTTTAAGCATAGCCAGCCTTTCAAGTGCCTCCTCTGTATCAATTTTCACCCCATCCAGTATCTCAACTACCTCCCTTTTTACTGTGACTTTGGCCGCATCTTCTTCCTTGGTAGAGACAGATGCAAATTACTCTTTTAGTGCCTCAGTCATGCCCTCTACCTCCATGCGTAGATCTCCATTTTGGTCCCTAATCGGCCCCACCCCTCCTCTTATTCCCATTTCTCTAATTATATGCCTACAGAAGACTTTTGGATTACCTCTTCTGTTAACCGCCAATCTATGTTCATATTCTCTCTTTACCCCACTTATTTACTTTTTCACTGTACTTCCTATATTCAGCCTGGTTCTCACTTGTATTGTCAAACTGACATCTGTCATAAACCCCCTTTATCTGCTTCATTTAACCCCCTATCTCTTTCCTCATCCAGGGGGCTCTGACTTTAGTTGCCCTGCCTTCCCCCATCCTAGGAATCTACCTAGACTGTACCCGAAACATCTCCTTTTTAAAGGCCACCCATTGTTCGATTACATTTTAGCCTGCTAATCTTTGATTCCAATTTACACGGGCCAGGTACGTTCTCAACCCACTTGAATTGGCCCTCCTCCTATCAAGTATTTTACTCAAAATAGCTCCTTCTCCTTTTGCATAACTAATCTAAACCTTATGATACTATGATCACCGTTCCCTAAATATTCCCCCAGTGACACTTGCTCCACTTGATCCACCTCATTCCCCAGAACCAGATCCAGCAATGCCTCCTTCCTCGTTAATATTAACACTTGTGATATATTTGAATATTTGTTATATTAAATGTGAGATATTTGACCTGCGAATGTGTCCAAAACAAGTTTTGAGGATATTGCTCTCGAGGGCTTATTTTACAAACTTCTTTACCTACAACCAGCAACCAATCTCCATTAAAGGTTGTGAAGTGAAGCTGGTTTCAGAGCAGTTTTCGGCGTTCAGCTTTTCTCCACAATGTGCAATTAGTAGAAACTCATTCAGAGCACATCTTAGAATCAATGAGACTGTCAGGCACAGGATAGTTTGGATGGAACCGTCTCTTATAATAATTACAAAGTGTAATAGATTATAAAGTGAAACAGCCAATCCAATCTCTCAGTCTCTCTGTCACTTTCTCGGTGAGTGAACGTAAACCAGCAGAAGAAGCGAAAACAAAGAACTGAGCAGTTTTGTTTCTTTCCTTTTCCTTCGGGCGAGTACAGTTGAAGAGAATGATTTCTGTTTCCTGCTGGACCAATAACTGGAATGAGCAGTGTATCTGGTTCCCATGGTACCCAGTGAAATATCCACGTTTATATCTCCCATTTACACTGACACCTTCCTTCCTCACTAATTATAGGAAACTTTTGGTCAGGTTCAATCACACTTCAGAAGTCCAGAAGCGCAAAGAAAGGTCGACACCTCATGGTGACGTAACCTACAGGTGAGGGAGGTTTGCAGGTTTACCTGGAGCTGTAAATATATAAACTCCTTCCAATGTACAAACTCCCCTCACCAACAGTAATTCAATTCGAACTGATCTGAGACTTTGGTCATTTATGGTGATTGTACTTTGTGGAGTTAAAGCAGCAGTAAATCCGTTGTGTGTTATATACATAGCCGTTCAGTCAATATAAAACATTGTCATCCGACCGACCATGAGCAATGCCACACGGGGTATGTTAGGTCACGGACAGTTCCGCCTCCAGCAGTTGTTCTCTCGGTCACACATCCGGCATCACCTCTCGGTCTCACACTTCAGAGTCACGCCTGAATATAAACACATTTCTGTTTCAGACTTCAACCTGGAGGTCAACAAATCACAAGTCAAGAGGTAGGGAACAAACAAATCAAATATTTAAGAACGTAAACAGATAGAAAATTCGCCATAAATGACTGAGGAAAAAATGAAGCAAATGGAACAAGATGAACAATTAAAGAAAGGAGAAGGGGAACCGATCAAATCGTTTTTGAAAAACCCTTTCGGTTTTCATCTTAGTTTCTCCGTTAAGTTGGGGATGTACATCGAGAAATATTTTTCTTAACATCATAAACACAATTAGAATACAACTTTCACAAAGTAGGGATTAATCTTAATTATACGATAGCGTGTTATGTGTTTGTAAAATCTGCAATTGTTTTACCATTCTTTAAGTTTCGAGGGATGCTCTGAATATATGTTCTACATTGAAACGTAAGTGGATTAATAAAATAAAATGAGGAAATTTGTTCATGAACATGAAGAGCTGCTTTTCCATCTTACAGATCGCGATATATTTATTTACACAACTGACATTTGTGAAATGATGGAATGTATTTATTTCTACATCTGTACGGGTAAGGAAATCCCCACTGGATCATTTCCAGGAACCAGTCAAGTACTTAAATTAGTTTGTCAAACCCAAAACACCCGTTGGAAATTGCTGATTGAAAATTTGAATGGAAATCGAGACCATCACAAGGTATTGGAACAAATATACCCGCTGAGGTTTCGGGGTTGTTACTGATTTATTTCTATCACTGAGTAACCTATTTTAAACAGGGTGAAGGTACAAATCTAATGATAAGAGTCTGGGTTGGAGAAGGAACAGATGAAAGTATCAAATTTAATTACACTGATTCCACAAACACTGCACACCACATCCCTTAAACATTGTAAACCGTTTCTACATAAAACTGGAGAGGGTGTAAATAGAAAGTAACAGAAAAAAAAAATAATTTTGATATTGTTGCACAAACACTGAACATCCCATCGCTAAAACACTGTCCCGATCTAAAATCAGTCGGCAGGACCCTGAGCCACAGTGAAAATGTTGTGATTTCAACCTGGTTCAAAACACGCAGCCTTCTGATGTGGAGTCAGACGCGACTGTTCTTGCACCAGGCCCACAACAAGCGGCTGGAGCCGGATCCATTGAAGGGCGATCGGTGCAGACTGCTGCCGCGGCTCTCGGAATGTGAGAGGCGGAAAGAGGAGCAGCCTGACCGCCTCAACCACAGCACAGGATCCCCGCTCTCCCTCACGTTGTATAACTGACTCTGTGGCGCAATGGATAGCGTGTTGGACTTCTACTTAATGGTTGGTAGAAGACATTCAAAGGTTGTGGGCTTGAGTCCCACCAGAGTTGGATTTTAGTATCGGGAGCTGGGAAGTGAAATTTTGCAGCAAATCCGCAACAGGATCATTGATGTCCGTCAAGGATGTGAAACTGCCCCCGACACTTCATCTCACACAAGTGGCTCCAGTCACACCCGGATTTATGATTCTTAATCCACTCTGAGCTGGATTGGCGAAACTCTCTCAGAAGGAGACTCAACATCTGCTCAGACCGAAAGTCAATCTGCTGGACTTCCGGCTCTGTCAGACTGCATGTTCCTTCAGACAGGTTTCTCACTGGACACATGCATCCTGCTGCCGTGTGAGCATTGGTGCTGGAGGGGTAGAATTCTTGCTTGTAGTAATTCTATTCCTGTAAAACTAGCTCCTGAAGTGTAGGTTGGAAAGTATCCTGGCTGAGCGGTCTAAGGCGCTGGTTTAAAGCTCCAGTTAAATCCCACGATTTGTAGATGGATCAAAATCATAGTTTGTGTCTCCAAAACCGCAGCGTCCCTCCTGTAAACAAGTAATACTGAACATCTCATCTGCTATTGCAACAGCGTAATCCGGAGGAACCACATGGCAATTCAAATAAGATGCATTTTGGAACACACCAATTGTACCTTCAACTCCGGTCGAAATGTTCACAAGGAAAAGGATGGTTTGATCTCGGTGAGACTCGAATTAACAACCTCGGTATTTCCCGACCCTGTGCTGTCAGATACGGACCGCGCACTGACCGATTGCGCCGCTGGAGCCCGGTCACTCTGATCACCTGTCCCACTCTGCTGGAAAGAATCTTAAGGTGAGAGACCCGAACCTGTGGAAACGTGTCCAGTCACTGTGATGAAACTAATATCTGCACTTCCACTTTCAGCTTCTTTCACATCCTCTGCTCCATCGCACGACAATCGGGTTTTCTGCGAACAGGTCAAAATGAACATTGCCAGAAATTCTATCAGTCGTGAGATTTTAACCCAGCGCCCACACAGTGATTGGATTTATTGTCTTCAAGCAGTGAGCTCCGTTCACACAACGCCTTGCCAGTCTTTCACATTTTGTTTAATGCCCAAATAAATAAATTGGAGCTAATTGACCGCATTTACCCTGTGCTGGGGTTGTTCTCCTTCGAGCAGAGAAGGTTCAGAGGAGATTTGATAGAAGTGTTCAAAGTCATGAAGGGTTCAGATAAAGTTAATAAAGAGAAGCTGTTCCCATTGGCGGAAGTGTCGAGAACCAGAGGACACAGATTTGAGGTGATTGGCAAAAGAACCAAAGGCGACATGAGGAAAATCTTTTTTACGCAGCGAATGGTTATGATCTGGAATGCGCTGCCTGAAAGGGCGGTGGAAGCAGATTCAATCGTGGCTTTTAAAAAGGAATTTGATAAATACTTGAAGGGGAAAATGCAGGGCCACGGGGAAAGGGACGGGGAATGGGACCAATGGGATTGATCTTACAAAAGGCAGGTAAGGGATTGATGGGTTGAATGGCCTCCTTCTGTGGTGTGTTCATTCTGTGATAAATATTATTTTACACACAGTGAACAGACCATCCCTGAAAGACTGCCCCGCGATAAAACAGTGATACTGAAACATTGTGAAAATGCAATGACCCCGACGTGATTCGAACACGCATCCTTCTGATCTGGAGTCAGACGCGCTACCGTTGCGCCACGAGGTCCACAGCGCCCACCTGGAGCCGGATCCATAGGAGGGAGATCGGTACCGACCGCCACAGGGACTCGAAGAGGCGGAAGCAGCAGCAGCAACACCGCAGGAGCCCCGCTCTCCAATCCAGCCGTTCCCAGCGGAGAGCTGCCAGTCCCGGCCTGAGCCCTGTCTGGGAGCCGCCTGCCATTCAGTCTTGACAGAACGGGGCCGATCCAGTTTCAGCTCACACACAAGCTCAGGAATCCCACTCCTGACAGGTTCACTTATTTAAACCTTGTTTCGATTCAGTGAATTGGGATTTAATTCAATCCTCATCTGCCCGCCGCTCTGTCAGTTCAGGACTTTATTTAAACCGATACTTGGAGCTCTGTTTTCCAGGGTGCCGGCTGTTTCAGCATTTCTCAGTCCCACCACGAACACTTTTTGCTGCTAACTTCTGCTTAATACAAAGTTCCCAGGAACGAAGGAATTTCTCCTGGGTACTGAGTTCGAGTTAAGGAACAATCGAGGTGCGATTACATTACTTGGTGTATTCTATAGGCCACCAGCTCGTGGGACGGATATAGAGGAGCAAATTTGCAGGAAAATTAGAGAGAGGTGCAAAAGCCATAGAGTAGTGATAACAGGGGATTTCAACTATCCTCATATAGACTGGGATAACAATAATATAAGGCGCAAAGAAGGGGAAGAATTTTTGAAATGTGTTCAGGATAACTTTCTCGACCAGTATGTTTCTGGCCCACTGAGGAAGGAGGCATTGCTGGACTTGGTTCAAGGGAATGAGGCGGGCCAAGTGGAGCAAGTGTCAGTGGGGGAGCATTTAGGGAGCAGTGATCAGTATCATAAGGATTAGAATAGCTATGGAAATGGACTCTGTCCACTCTAAAGTAAAAGTACTCAATTGGATGAGGGTCAATTTCAGTGGGATGAGAACAGATCTGGCCCCGGTAAATTGGAATCAAAGATTGTCAGGCAAAATTATAATTGGACAGTGGGCGCCTTTTAAAAAGATGATTCGGGGACATAGAAGGTACATTCCAACGAGGTAGAAAGGTAGGGCAACTAAAGTCAGAGCTCCCTCGATAATAAGAGAGATAGAGAGTAAGATGAAGCGGGAAACATAAAAGTGAATCAAAAAGTCTTCTGCAGGCATGTTAACAGTAAACGGGTCGTAAGAGGAGGGGCGGGGACGATTAGGGACCATACAGGAGATCGACTCACGGAGGCAGTGGGCCTGGCCTGAGGGACTAAATGAGTTCGACGCACCACACCTCAGGGAGGATATATTGGCCTTGGAGGGGGTGCAGTGCAGATTCACCAGAATTATACCGGGGCTAAAATGTTTAAATTATGCGGACAAGTTGCAGAGAAAAGGTTTGTATTTCCTTGTGTATAGAAGATTAAGTGTTGATGTATTCGAGTTGTTGAAGGTGATTAAATGAGCCAATGGTGTGTGTGTGAGCTGTGAGACAGCTTGAAATCCCAATCCTCTCCACCACTGGGGACTGAGTCTTCCAACATACAGGGATTTTCACTCGTCCAAGTTTCATCCACATTTTCTGCCCTTCATTTCTCCGACCTGCTTGTTGCGCCTTTCCCTTCAATTCAGGACTTACAGGAAAAACTCGATTCTGCCGTCAATCTCCGGGTCACATGGTGAGATTTCAAATCATTGAAATCGACCCTGATCACCTCCAATATCGTCACCGACACGTTTGACGAATGCAAAGCGGCTTCTATCGCGGTTTTACTGCACAACTCGTTCAAAGATACTGTCGGTAATTGGAGGGTCTTTCAAGTCATGACACGAACAGAACAGTTCGCACTGCCGTTTTCCGCAAGACGCTTCAGATTCATGGGGAATGATTTCGGTCTGGCGGTTAAATCAGTTCCCTCTTCACAAATCCGCCTTTGAACCCGGGACTTTTAGTATTTTTGATAACCGATACCAAACTGGTTTGTCCTGTACTGTACATTACTGTCTGAATATTACAGATAAGCAGAGCACTTGAGCTGTCACAGCTGTGACTTTGGCTTTTCTCCCTCTCCTCTCGATCTCCCCGGCAACTGCCACTAACCACAATCTTCTCTCACACTTCTCCATCAGGAAGTTCCGAGCCTCGGTTTTTAAATGAAATAACGCCCATCTCTCCAATCACCGACAGCTCAGAGAGAGTTTCTTAGTTTCAGCTCCCAATTTCCCCGAATCCTCAAAGTAGCATGAAAATAATTGTCCTTAAGTTAATAATAATAATATAATTAAAAGTTCTTATCGTCTGGGGTTTTGTTTCAGATTCCACGGCTTTTAAAGGTCACTGCGGATGTTTAACGAATCGCCTCTTGTTTGGAGGTTTCTGTGTGGGAAAGATGAGGAAGTGATAATTGAGAGACCGAGGATGAAGCTGTTTGATGGGAGCACTGGGGACACAGACCGTGCGCGGCTCCAGTGGAGCAATCGGTCATCGCGCGTTATTTCTACAATAATTCTACACTCGAGAAATGCTGGGGTTGTGAGTTTCAGCGCCATCTAAAGTAGTTGAACCTTCTAAACATTTTGACTGGAGTTCAAGGTACAACCGGTTCCATAACACATCGACTTCTTCATGTCCCCATGTGGGCACTGAGGCTCCTCTGGCCTCCCGTCTTGCAATAGCAGGTGAGAGTTTATTTGTTTATAGGAGGGAGAGGGGGCGATTGGCGAGAGCTGAAATGGTAAAGCGGCCGGCACGACATCTTTAAATCTAAAGAACCAAACACACAATTCTTCTTTCCGTGAAGCAGGGATTCATCGGTTTGAAGTGTCGTGTAGGGAAAATTCGGGAGGCAAATCTGCTGCCTGGTGTCACGGTGTAACGGGTGAAATTATTCAGCTTTCAATTGTTGATCGGCTGAAATGTCGAGAGGCCTTTCCCAGCTCTCGTGTGGAACAAGTTCAGCTTTTGAGCCATTGGGTAAAGTGTTTTATTTTTTATTGCTGCGAACGAATGACAAGACATTTTGTACAAACAAGAAGAATTGTAAACTCACGAGTTCGCTGTCCATGTTTCTTACATCATGTTCAACAGAACCAAGGATTCTCCTCAACACGTTGCTGAAAATTGTAAAAAGGAATTCTCCCCTTCTTCTCCATCGACAGGGATAATTCAGAGTCCCACCATGAATCTGTATGATGGAAACCAATCCAACAGCGAGCCTGGATAGCTCAGTCGGTAGAGCATCAGACTTTTAAAACAAGTAGTGATCTGAGGGTCCAGGGTTCAAGTCCCTGTTCAGGCTAAAAGTTTTAAAACAGCTGGCAAGTTCTGCTTTTCCAGCGGACCAACATCAGCGAAAGGAGCAAGAGTTGGCCATTCAGTCCCTCGAGCCTGCTCCGCCATTTGACAGCGTCATCGCTGATCTTCGGCCTCAACTCCACTTTCCCGACCTATCCCCATATCCCTTGAGTTCCTTTGTTTCCAAAATTCTATCTCCCTCAGTTTTGAATCTATTCAATGGCTCAGCATCCACAGCCCTCTGGGGTGGAGAATTCCAATGGTTCACAACCCTCTCAGTGAAGAAATTATTCCTCATCTCTGTACCAAATGGCCGGCCCCTTATCTTGAGATTATAACCATTAGTTCTGGACTCTCCAGCCAGGGGAAACAGCATCCCAGCATCTACCCTGTCAGGCCCTCTAAAAATTTTACATGTTTCAATGAGAACACCTCATTATTGTAAACTCCAGAGAATATAGGCCCATTCTGCTCAATCTCTCCTCACAGGACAACCCTCTTATCCCAGGAATCAATCTAGTGAACCTTTGTTGCACCCACTCTAAGGCAAGTGTATCGTTCCGCAGGTAAGGAGATCAAAACTGTACACAGTACTCCAGATGTGGTCTCACCAAAGCCCTATATAATTACAGCAAGACTTCCTTTTACTTGTACTCCAACCACCTCGCAATAAAGGCCAACATACCATTTGCTTTCCTAATTGCTTGCTGCATCTGCATGTTAACTTTCTGTGATCCGTGTACAAGGACACACAAATCCCTCTGAATACCAACATTTCATACTCTCTCACCTTTTAAAAGATATTCTGCTTTTCTATTCTTCCTACCAAAGTTAATAACCTCACATTTCCCCACTTTATACTTCATTTCCCAACTTCTAGCCCACTCACTTAACCTGTCTGTATCACTTTTCATCCTCTTTGTGTCCTCCTCACAGCTTACTTTCCCACCTCGTTTTGTATCGTCAGCAAACTTGGACACATTACACTCGGTCCCCTCATCTAAGTCATTAATATAGATTGTAAATATCTGAGGCCCAAGCACTGATCTTCACGGCACCCCACTAGTTACAACCTGCCAACCCCAAAATGAACTGTTTATTACGAGTTTCTGTTTTCTGTACGTCAACCAATCCCGAATCCATGTTAATATATTACCCACAATCCCATGAGCCCTAATCTTGTTCAACAAACTTTTGTGTGGCACCTTATCGAATGCCTTTGGAAAATCCAAATATTCTATATCCACTGGTTCTCCCTTATCTACCCTGATATCAACACCCTCAAAACCTCAAATAGATTTGTCAAACACGATTTCCCTTTCATAAAACCGTGTTGCATGTGCCTAATCATATTATGATTTTCTAAGTGCCCTGTTACCACGTCCCTAGTAATAGATTCTCGCAATTTCCCTACTACTATTGTCAGGCTAAAGGTTCTGTAGTTCCCTGTTTTCTCTCTCCCTCTTTCTTGAATAGCAGGGTTACATTTGGTACCTTCCAATCCATGGGGATCTTTCTAGAATCATGGGAACTCTGGAAGATAAAACCAGTGCATCCACTTTCTCTGCAGCCACCTCTTTTTAAACCCTAGGATGTCGGCCATCAGGTCCAAAGAATTTCTCAGCTTTTAGTCCCATTAATTCCTCCAGTACTTTTTCTTTACTAATCTTAATTGCTTTAGGTTCCTGTACATTTCCAGCACCCTGTACATTTGTAGCATGACTTCACTGCTTTTATGCTCCATCCCCCGAGACATAAAAGCCATTATTCCGTTTGCCTTCCGGATTACCTGCTGCACCTGTATGTTGAATTTTGTCTTTCTTGCACGAGGAAACCCAGATCCCTCCGTACTGCAGCATTTTGTAGTATTTCTCCATTCAAATAAAAAAGCAAAATATTTTTTTCCTCCCAAAGTGAATGACTTCACATTTTCCCACATTATATTCCATCTGCCAATTTTTTGCCCATTCGCTTAACCTGTCAACATCCCTTCACAGACACGTTGTGTCCTCATTGCAACTTGCTTTTCCACCTATCTTTGTACCATCAGCAAATCTGGCCACAAGACACTCTGTTCCTTCATCCAAGTCATTGATATACATTGTAAATAATTGAGGCCACAGTCCTGATCCCTGCAACACCCCACGAGTTATATGAAATGCCTATAAATTTCCGCTCCTCCTATTGGTCCGGAACTCTCCTTAATAGCCAGGCCGGATTAATGGTGAGACTGGCGGTCCCGAGGTGCATTTGGAAAATAAACATTAATTGAACCCTTCAGTTGCAACATTTAATAAAACGAAATTAATAAAAGTCACTGAAAATTTTTTTTCTGGAGTTCACCAAATTCGGGGTGGAGGGGGGGGGGCTTCTATGCTGTGTGTTTGTGCCGGTTTTAATGGCTCGAAGCGCTGGGGTTTCAGTTTATTTTATTATCCTTGTTCCAAACGCGCTCTCCCTGCTTCCAATGTCTTTGCTTTTCGGCCGGACAGTAAAATCATCAATGGAGGCTGCATCACCCAGCATGCAGCGCGGTTCAGATTGTGCCCTATCTGAATCAGTGGAGCCCAGTGCGCAGGCGCAGTAGTGCCTCAATATCGGTCAGTGTGTCCTGAGCATGCGCGGCCAGTCGAGGCTGCGGGAGGAGCGCGTTCGGTGCAGGTCAGAGGATCGGAGCAAGAGGCTCAATAAACCCCGGGGCCCGGGTCCGGGCTCAGGCCCAGGCTCAGGCTTTACAAACCCCGAGTGCGGCCCCAGACCCGAATATAAAACAGTGAACATTATCCCCCCCTCACTACCCGCCGGGAAATGAAGGGGAAATGGGGATCGGTCAGGGAGCGTCTGTAAATGAAGGAGAAATGGCGATCGGTCAGGGAGCGTCTGTAAATGAAGGAGAAATGGGGATCGGTCAGGGAGCGTCTGTAAATGAAGGGGAAATGGTGATCGGTCAGGGAGCGTCTGTAAATGAAGGAGAAATGGTGATCGGTCAGGGAGCGTCTGTAAATGAAGGAGAAATGGTGATCAGTCAGGGAGCGTCTGTAAATGAAGGAGAAATGGTGATCGGTCAGGGAGCGTCTGTAAATGAAGGAGAAATGGTGATCGGTCAGGGAGCGTTTGCAAATGAAGGGGAAATGTTGATCGGTCAGGGAGCGTCTGTCATTAAAGGAGAAATGGTGATCCGTCAGGGAGCATCTGTAATTGAAGGAGAAATGGAGATCGGTCAGGGAGTGTCTGTAAATGAAGGAGAAATGGTGATCGGTCAGGGAGCATCTGTAAATGAAGGAGAAATGGTGATCAGTCAGGGAGCATCTGTAATTAAAGGAGAAATGGAGATCGGTCAGGGAGCATCTGTAATTGAAGGAGAAATGGAGATCGGTCAGGGAGTGTGGAAATGAAGGAGAAATGGTGATCGGTCAGGGAGCGTCTGTAAATGAAGGAGAAATGTTGATCGGTCAGGGAACATTTGTAAATGAAGGAGAAATGGTGATCTGTCAGGGAGCGTCTGCAATTGAAGGAGAAATAGTGATCAGTCAGGGAGCATCTGTAAATGAAGGAGGAATGGTGATCAGTCAGGGAGCATCTGTAATTGAAGGAGAAATGGCGATCGGTCAGGGAGCGTCTGTAATTGAAGGAGAAATGGAGATCGGTCAGGGAGTGTCTGTAATTGAAGAACTGGTGATCGGTCAGGGAGCGTCTGTAAATGACGGAGAAATGTGATTGGTCAGGGAGCATCTGTAAATGAAGGAGAAATGGTGATCTGTCAGGGAGCGTCTGCAATTGAAGGAGAAATAGTGATCAGTCAGGGAGCATCTGTAAATGAAGGAGAAATGGTGAACAGTCAGGGAGCATCTGTAATTGAAGGAGAAATGGCGATCGGTCAGGGAACGTCTGTAATTGAAGGAGAAATGGAGATCGGTCAGGGAGTGTCTGTAATTGAAGAACTGGTGATCGGTCAGGGAGCGTCTGTAAATGACGGAGAAATGTGATTGGTCAGGGAGCATCTGTAAATGAAGGAGATATGTGATTGGTCAGGGAGCGTCTACAAATGAAGCAGAAATAATGATCAGTCAGGGAACGTCTTTAAATGAAGGAGAAACGGTAATCGGTCAGGGAATGTCTGTAAATTAAGGAGAAATGGTGATCAGTCAGGAAACTTCTGTAAATGAAGGAGAAATGATGATCGGTCAGTGATCGTCTGTAAATGAAGGAGAAATGGTGATCTCTATATCTTTATTCATCCGAGCTCGAGCTTTGGATGCTGTTCCTTTCCTCCTCGTGGGAATCTGTCTACTCTGTACCCAAACCCACTCCTCCTTGAAGGCCTCCCACTGTTCAATTACTGTTCTGCCTGACAATTTTTGATTCCAATCCACACAGAAAAGATCCCTTTTTAACTCACTGGAATTAGCCCTCCTCCAGTTAAGAATTTTCACATTTGACTGTCCCCTGTCCTTTTCCATAAATATTCTAAACCGAATGAGATTATGATCACTGCTGCCCCACTGAAACATGCTCCACCTGCCCCACTTCATTCTCCACACCGAGCGCACTGCTGTACTCACACTCTCTCTCTCACACTCACTCCCTCACGTTCACTCTTTCATACTCACTCACATTCACACACATTCACTCTCACATTCACTATCTCACACTCTCTCACACTCACTCACATTCACTCTCTCACTCACTCACATTCACTCTCACATTCACTCTCACATTCACTCACACACTCACTCACACTCACTCTCTCACATTCACACTCTCACTCTCACTCTCACATTCACTCACACTCTCTCACACTCACATTCACTCTCTCACATTCACTCTCTCACATTCACTCTCTCACACTTTCTCTCTCACTCACTCTCTCACCCTTTCACTCATGGTTTCGGGCCACTGAAAGATGATGCGATGAGTTTGGATTTCAGCACAGGGAGGAGGGAGAGTGTGTGGGACGGGGATTTACAGCTTTGAGGCACAAGAGAGGAAAGAAGGTTTTGTAGAAACTAGAATTGTCTGTTCTGAATTTCTGCCCTGTACTTACAGTGATGACTTTTATAAACTCCTTTATAGGGTATTAGAAGGGGAGGATTTGCAGAGGGAAACTCAAACCAAACAGCATGCCAAGATCTGACAGAGTCACTCGATTCATCAGGACCTGAATATCATCGGCCCTTGAATGTGGAAGGAGAAATGTTTGTCTGTTCTATCTGTGGGAGAAGATTTCAAACATCAGTGTGAGTGGGAAAGCACCGAGACACACACACCCGAGTGAGAGTGTTCCAGTGCACTGACTGTGGAAAGAGCTTTAACCAGTTACACAGCCTGAAAAAACATCACACCATTCACAGCGGGGAGAAACCGTACACGTGTTCTGTGTGTGGACGAGGCTTCAACTGATCGTCCAACCTGGAGAGACACAAGGACACCCGGACCATGGAGAAACCGTGGAAATGTGGGGACTGTGGGAAGGGATTCAATTACCCGTCCAGGCTGGAAATTCATCGACGCCGTCACACTGGGGAGAGGCCGTTCTCCTGCTCCGTGTGTAAGAAGAGATTCACTCATTCATCCACCCTGCTGAAACATCAACTTGTTCACACTGATGAGAGACCGTTTAAATGTTCTGACTGTGAGAGGAGCTTTAAAAGCAAAATTAATCTGCTGACACACCAACGCACTCACACTGGGGAGAGGCCGTTCTCCTGCTCTGTGTGTAAGAAGAGATTCACTCGGTCATCCCACCTGCTGATACACCAGCGAGTTCACACTGGGGAGAGGCCGTTCTCCTGCTCCGTGCGTGGGAAGAGATTCACTCATTCTTCCACCCTGCTGAGACACCAGCGAGTTCACTCCGATGAGAGACCTTTTAAATGTTCTGACTGTGAGAGGAGGTTTAAAAGCAAAAGGAATCTGCTGACACACCAACGCACTCACACTGGGGAGAGGCCGCTCACCTGCTCCGTGTGAGGGAAGGGATTCACTATTTCATCCAAACTGCTGACACACCAACTTGTTCACACTGGGGAGAGACCTTTTTAATGTTCTGACTGCACGAAGAGCTCCAAATGCAGATACAAATTGTGAAGACATCGACACACTCCCGTCAGGGAGAGGCCGTTCACCTGCTCCCTGTGTAAGAAGAGATTTACTCGGTCATCCCATCTGCTGAGACACCAGCGAGTTCACTCTGATAAGAGACCTCTGAAATGTTCTGACTGTGAGAAGGGCTTTAAAACAAATGATCTGAAACACCAACACACTGACACTGGGGAGAGACTGTTCACCTGCTCCGTGTGTGGGAAAGGATTCACTAATTCATCCCACCTTCTGAGACATCAACGTGTTCACACTATTGAGTGACCTTTTAATGCAGTAACTTTGAGAAGAGCTTTAAAAGCAGAAATGAACTGCTGACACATCAACTCACGCACATTGTGGAGAGACTGTTCACCTGCTCCGTGTGTGGGAAGGGATTCACTCAGTCATCACATGTGCTTAGACACCAGCGAGTTCACAAGTGACTGCAGGGGTTGGATTCTGCAGTTAATCATATCCAGGACTGAACTACGGTGTTTAGAGTCAGGAAGAACAACGTGTAAGGATTAACCCATCAACAGATAGAATTTAGTATAATTATAATCAATAGTAGAAGTAGAACAAAATGTACTGTGAATCTATGTATCTATAAATGTAAACTGTACTGTGTATTAATATAGTATGAACCATGTAACGTGCATTCAATAAGAAAGTGCTGGTGGGCCGAGAAGGATGCATGATGGTTATTATAGTCAAGTTTGCAGTTAAAACTCAAAGGATACTGACAACAGTAAAGTGGGAATTAACAGACCTAAGGGAGGAATGTGCTGTAATAGCATAATGTCTAAAAGACAAGTAGATAAAGGGACTGAAGGTTCATTAAATCAAGGAGTCACTCAGGCTCAGGCCTCTCTATCTCGAGCCTCCACAAGCCAGTGAGCAGAAGTCTGTTTATACAAACGGTTCTGTGAAGGCTCACAATGATAACTCTAAATAAGGTTCTGTTAAGTCTGTAACAAGAAGGCACGGATGGTACCAGGAGTTATGCTTGGAATGTAACTTCTGAAGGTTGAAAGACATGAATAATGGTCAGGCTGAGAGATGTGGATGTGAGAGTGAACTGCTCATAAACTGAAAAAGGGAATAAGAAGAGACCTCAAAAGCTGAGGAAGGCGCACAAGATTCTGGCAAGGAAGAAGAGAACTTTTCAGTCAACAGAGAGGGAGAGAGAGAGACCGCACCGTAGTCACTTGGAGGGATAGAGAGAGAGAGAGAGAGAGACCACACTGTAGTCACTTGGAGGGATAGAGAGAGAGAGAGAGACTGCACCGTAGTCACTTGGAGGGATAGAGAGAGAGAGAGAGACCGCACTGTAGTCACTTGGAGGGATAGAGAGAGAGAGAGAGACCGCACCGTAGTCACTTGGAGGGATAGAGAGAGAGAGAGAGAGAGACCGCACCGTAGTCACTTGGAGGGATAGAGAGAGAGAGAGAGAGACCGCACCGTAGTCACTTGGAGGGACAGAGAGAGAGACCGCACCGTAGTCACTTGGAGGGATAGAGAGAGAGAGAGAGACCGCACCGTAGTCACTTGGAGGGATAGAGAGAGAGAGAGAGAGAGACCGCACCGTAGTCACTTGGAGGGACAGAGAGAGAGAGAGAGAGACCGCACCGTAGTCACTTGGAGGGATAGAGAGAGAGAGAGAGAGAGACCGCACCGTAGTTACTTGGAGGGGTAGAGAGAGAGAGAGAGACCGCACTGTCGTCACTTGGAGGGATAGAGAGAGAGAGAGAGAGAGACCGCACCGTAGTCACTTGGAGGGATAGAGAGAGAGAGAGAGACCGCACTGTAGTCACTTGGAGGGATAGAGAGAGAGAGACCGCACTGTCGTCACTTGGAGGGATAGAGAGAGAGAGAGAGACCGCACTGTAGTCACTTGGAGGGATAGAGAGAGAGAGAGAGAGAGACCGCACCGTAGTCACTTGGAGGGATAGAGAGAGAGAGAGACCGCACCGTAGTCACTTGGAGGGATAGAGAGAGAGAGAGAGACTGCACTGTAGTCACTTGGAGGGATAGAGAGAGAGAGAGAGAGAGAGACCGCACCGTAGTCACTTGGAGGGATAGAGAGAGAGAGAGAGAGACCGCACCGTAGTTACTTGGAGGGGTAGAGAGAGAGAGAGAGAGGCCGCACCGTAGTCACTTGGAGGGAGAGAGAGAGAGAGAGAGAGACCGCACCGTAGTTACTTGGAGGGGTAGAGAGAGAGAGAGAGAGACCGCACCGTAGTCACTTGGAGGGATAGAGAGAGAGAGACCGCACCGTAGTCACTTGGAGGGACAGAGAGAGAGAGAGAGAGAGACCGCACCGTAATCACTTGGAGGGACAGAGAGAGAGAGAGAGACTGCACCGTAGTCACTTGGAGGGATAGAGAGAGAGAGAGAGAGAGACCGCACCGTAGTCACTTGGAGGGACAGAGAGAGAGAGAGAGAGAGACCGCACCGTAATCACTTGGAGGGACAGAGAGAGAGAGAGAGACCGCACCGTAGTCACTTGGAGGGATAGAGAGAGAGAGAGAGAGACCGCACCGTAGTCACTTGGAGGGACAGAGAGAGAGAGAGAGAGAGAGACCGCACCGTAGTCACTTGGAGGGACAGAGAGAGAGAGAGACCGCACCGTAGTCACTTGGAGGGACAGAGAGAGAGAGAGAGAGAGAGACCGCACCGTAGTCACTTGGAGGGACACTCCTGAGGTTTCAAGGAACACTCACTATTTCTCTTTGTTCAGTATCACCTTTTTGCTCTAATTGTGATGTGATTAATAAATCGGTTTTGCCTTTAACCGTAATACCAGTACCAGTGGTGATCTTGTTGTTGTCAGGAACCAGTCCTAAGATTGGATTAGATTATAATCCTGAAAATAGTGGTTCAAATCCTACAATTGGCGACCACGAAGGGACTATTTCTGACAACAGCTAAAACCTGGTGGGGGATAGTTACATAATATAAATTGATTATTTCTCCAGTAAAATGCAGTGAGTGGAGGATAGTTACATAACATAAATTGATTATTTCTCCAGTAAAATGCAGTGAGTGGGGGATAGTTACATAATATAAATTGATTATTTCTCCAGTAAAATGCAGTGAGTGGGGGATAGTTACATAATATAAATTGATTATTTCTCCAGTAAAATGCAGTGAGCGGAGTGCACACCCACCACGGGTGGCCTCATAAAATGAGGACAATCAGTTCTTCTTTCCTTGGTTGGAGTTTTCTGTAATGTGGTGATTTCGTTCAGTGGTGGAGCGCATGTTTTGCATGTGTTGAGGTCCTGGGTTCAACTCCTAGTATCTTCCTAATTAATTTCCCACCAGAATTACCCACGGAAAGTTGAATGACGCTTTTTGAGCTCAGCGAGTTCCAACTTCTGAGGCTCCACAAGCATTAAATTGTCCCGGAGCGGGACTTCATCTCACGGTCCCCTCAACAGCTCAACTCAAAGCAGCCGCCGACTGAGGGGAATGTGTGACGGTGCAATATCGAG
>NW_027138617.1:0-10000 GCF_035084215.1 Heptranchias perlo
TTGAGGCATTCACCACGGTCGTGCTCTATCCGATTAAGGGACGGTGTTGTACCTGAGTCGCTCGCCCTGGCCATGCGCGCGACTTGAGGTGCATTTCCCGTTGCCTCTACCTCCAAAGGTACTTTGGTTAATGATTTCCTCCCCCACTCTTAACACAAAACCAAAGTGCTGCTGGCAGGATCTCCGGTTAATCATTTCCCACTTCCGATCTGGGCTGACAAGTTTAATGATTGCCCAGGGGTGGGGGTGAACCTGGGTTAGTGTGCAGGAGAGGAGGCTATATTGGCTGGCAGATGTCAAAGCAGGCGGCATGCATAGCTCTGGAGAGATCATCAACCTGTCAGTCAATCAGTTGTCACCAATGAAGTCGGTTAATCAGTTGCCAAATATAAATTTGGTTAATGAGTTGCCACTTCAACTTTTCACTGCGGTTGGTTACAGTTAGTGTTCCCGGGCTTAATAGTCGCCCAAGGGGGGTGATTGTGGGGTAGTGCCGGGAGGGTGAGCTTTTAATTCGGCAGGAGGCATGTGGGGCCCTGGAGAACTCATCAACCTGTCAGTCAATGAGTTGTCACCGATGCAGTTGGTTAATGAGTTGCCAAATGTAAATTTGGTTAATGAGTTGCCACTTCAACTTTTCACTGCGGTTGGTTACAGTTAGTGTTCTCGGGCTTAATAGTCGCCCAAGGGGGGTGATTGTGGGGTAGTGCCCGGGAGGGTGAGCTTTTAATTCGGCAGGAGGCATGTGGGGCCCTGGAGAACTCATCAACCTGTCAGTCAATGAGTTGTCACCAATGCAGTTGGTTAATGAGTTGCCAAATGTAAAGTTGGTTAATCAGTTGCCAAATATAAATTTGGTTAATGAGTTGCCACTTCAACTTTTCACTGCGGTTGGTTACAGTTAGTGTTCTCGGGCTTAATAGTCGCCCAAGGGGGTGTATAGCGGTCGATGGCCGTTGTGGAGTGCGTTTATTGTGGGTTGATTTTGACTTTGCCTGGCTGGTGGAATTTGTGGGAGGCAGGCAAGGGGATTGGTGTGGGTTGGTTGGCCGGAAGGGAGCTGCTTGCATTGGGGTGTTATCCTGACTTTGTTTCGCTGGTGAGAGTAGGCAGCGGCAGGCAGGCAAGCGGAATGTCGTGTGGGGTGCAGTGAGAGGTTGTAATGACGCTGCTTTGCAGCTGACCATGTGCCCTGATTTGTGACGCCCGTTTGGAGGCTGATATCTCAGGAAGGCCGAGGCCGATTTCCTCCGGGTATGGCTCGTTGCGTGCGGCAGGAGGAGGCGCAGCGTACGGTACCGAGCACTGGGAGGTGCGGTGCTGCCCGCCGGAGTGACAGCGAAAGGCTGCGCACCGCTTTCCGCCTGGTAACTCGGCGTCCGTGAGACCGACCGACTCCGCTTTATCGCCGGAGCTAGAGTGGGGCAAGGGGCACGGTTGAGTACCGGAAGGATGACGTTCGCACACGGGGAAGTCGAGTGCCGGGCCGCTGAAAGCGAGCAGGGTGCCACCGACTCTTCGGGCCCACTCGGAGGCTGATATCTCAGGAAGGCCGAGGCCGATTTCCTCCGGGTATGGCTCGTTGCGTGCGGCAGGAGGAGGCGCAGCGTACGGTACCGAGCACTGGGAGGTGCGATGCTGCCCGCCGGAGTGACAGCGAAAGGCTGCGCACCGCTTTCCGCCTGCTAACTCGGCGTCCGTGAGACCGACCGACTTCGCTTTACCGCCGGAGCTAGAGTGGGGCAAGGGGCACGGTTGGGTACCGGAACGATCACGTTCGCACACCGGGAAGTCGAGTGCCGGGTCTCGAAACGGAGCCGGGTCGGCCCAATTTAAAACGGAGAATAGAGTGCTGCCCTCTGCGGGTGAAAACCTGGAAGTACGTTGGTTAATGATTTCCAGTTCACCCCGCTTGGTCAGGCCCACTCGGAGGCGGATAACTCCGGAACGCCGAGGCCGATTTCCTCCGGGTATGGCTCGTTGCGTGCGGCAGGAGGCGGCGCAGCGTACGGTACCGAGCACTCGGAGATGCGGTGCTGCCCGCCGGAGTGACAGCGAAAGGCTGCGCACCGCTTTCCGCCTGGTAACTCGGCGTCCGTGAGACCGACCGACTCCGCTTTAGCACCGGAGCTAGAGTGGGGCAAGGGGCACCGAAGGGTACCGGAACGATCACGTTCGCATACCGGGAAGTCGAGTGACGGGCCGCTGAAAGCGAGCAGGGTGCCACCGCTCGGGGCCCCGGTTTGTCCGTCCCACCCGGAGGCCCATATCTCCGGAAGGCACAGGCCGATTTCCTCCGGGTATGGCTCGTTGTGTGCGGCCGGACCAGGCGCAGCGGACGGTACCGAGCACTGGGAGGTGCGATGCTGCCCGCCGGAGTGACAGCGAAAGGCTGCGCACCGCTTTCCGCCTGCTAACTCGGCGTCCGTGAGACCGACCGACTCCGCTTTACCGCCGGAGCTAGAGTGGGGCAAGGGGCACGGTTGAGTACCGGAAGGATGACGTTCGCACACCGGGAAGTCGACTAGCGGGCCGCCGAAAGCGAGCTCGGGGCCCCGGTTTGTCCGTCCCACCCGGAGGCCCATATCTCCGGAAGGCACAGGCCGATTTCCACCGGGTATGGCTCGTTGTGTGCGGCCGGACCAGGCGCAGCGGACGGTACCGAGCACTCGGAGGTCGGGCGCTGCCCGCCGGAGGTACAGCGAAAGGCTGCAAACCACTTTCCGCCGCCTCCCTCCGCGGGCGTGAGACCGACGGTCGTCGGGTTTAGTTCCGCGGCTAGAGCAGGACGAGGGGCAGCGAACGGTACCGGAACGAACCCGGTCGCACACCGGGAAGTCGAGTGCCGGGTCTCGAAACGGAGCCGGGTCGGCCCAGTTTAAAACGGAGAAGAGAGTGCTGCCCTCTGCGGGTGAAAACATGGAAGTACGTTGGTTAATGATTTCCAGTTCACCCCGCTTGGTCAGGCCCACTCGGAGGCGGATAACTCCGGAACGCCGAGGCCGATTTCCTCCGGGTATGGCTCGTTGCGTGCGGCAGGAGGAGGCGCAGCGTTCGGTACCGAGCACTCGGAGGTGCGGTGCTGCCCGCCGGAGTGACAGCGAAAGGCTGCGCACCCCTTTCCGCCTGCTAACTCGGCGTCCGTGAGACCGACCGACTCCGCTTTAGCACCGGAGCTAGAGTGGGGCAAGGGGCACCGAAGGGTACCGGAACGATGACGTTCGCACACCGGGAAGTCGAGTGCCGGGCCGCCGAAAGCGAGCAGGGTGCCACCGCTCGGGGCCCCGGTTTGTCCGTCCCACCCGGAGGCCCATATCTCCGGAAGGCACAGGCCGATTTCCTCCGGGTATGGCTCGTTGTGTGCGGCCGGACCAGGCGCAGCGGACGGTACCGAGCACTCGGAGGTCGGGCGCTGCCCGCCGGAGGTACAGCGAAAGGCTGCAAACCACTTTCCGCCGCCTCCCTCCGCGGGCGTGAGACCGACGGTCGTCGGGTTTAGTTCCGCGGCTAGAGCAGGACGAGGGGCAGCGAACGGTACCGGAACGAACCCGGTCGCACACCGGGAAGTCGAGTGCCGGGTCTCGAAACGGAGCCGGGTCGGCCCAGTTTAAAACGGAGAAGAGAGTGCTGCCCTCTGCGGGTGAAAACATGGAAGTACGTTGGTTAATGATTTCCAGTTCACCCCGCTTGGTCAGGCCCACTCGGAGGCGGATAACTCCGGAACGCCGAGGCCGATTTCCTCCGGGTATGGCTCGTTGCGTGCGGCAGGAGGAGGCGCAGCGTTCGGTACCGAGCACTCGGAGGTGCGGTGCTGCCCGCCGGAGTGACAGCGAAAGGCTGCGCACCCCTTTCCGCCTGCTAACTCGGCGTCCGTGAGACCGACCGACTCCGCTTTAGCACCGGAGCTAGAGTGGGGCAAGGGGCACCGAAGGGTACCGGAACGATGACGTTCGCACACCGGGAAGTCGAGTGCCGGGCCGCCGAAAGCGAGCAGGGTGCCACCGCTCGGGGCCCCGGTTTGTCCGTCCCACCCGGAGGCCCATATCTCCGGAAGGCACAGGCCGATTTCCTCCGGGTATGGCTCGTTGCGTGCGGCCGGACCAGGCGCAGCGGACGGTACCGAGCACTCGGAGGTCGGGCGCTGCCCGCCGGAGGTACAGCGAAAGGCTGCAAACCACTTTCCGCCGCCTCCCTCCGCGGGCGTGAGACCGACGGTCGTCGGGTTTGTTTCCGCGGCTAGAGCAGGACGAGGGGCAGCGAACGGTACCGGAAGGAACCCGGTCGCACACCGGGAAGTCGACTAGCGGGCCGCCGAAAGCGAGCACGGGGCCCCGGTTTGTCCGTCCCACCCGGAGGCCCATATCTCTGGAAGGCACAGGCCGATTTCCACCGGGTATGGCTCGTTGTGTGCGGCAGGACCAGGCGCAGCGGACGGTACCGAGCACTCGGAGGTCGGGCGCTGCCCGCCGGAGGTACAGCGAAAGGCTGCAAACCACTTTCCGCCACCTCCCTCCGCGGGCGTGAGACCGACGGTCGTCGGGTTTGTCTCCGCGGCTAGAGCAGGACGAGGGGCAGCGAACGGTACCGGAACGAACCCGGTCGCACACCGGGAAGTCGACCAGCGGGCCGCCGAAAGCGTGCTCGGGTCCCCGGTTTGTCTGTCCCACCCGGAGGCTGATATCTGAGGAAGTCCGAGGCCGATTTCCTCCGGCTAACTCGGCGGGCAATGTGTCCCCCCCCCACCATCTTCGGCTGATTACCGTGGCTGGACCGGATCAAGGAGCAACGGAACCGTGCCAGAACGACGTCGGTCGGACGGCGTGAACTGATAGTGCCGAGGCCGGAAACCGAGCCGGAAATGTGCACCGATTTATTGGTCCCACTCGCAGGCCCATATCTCCGGAAGGCCGAGGCCGATTTCCTCCGGGTATGGTTCGCTGCGTGCAGCCGGAAGGGGAGCAGCGGACGGCACTGAGCAGCCGGAGGTGCGGCGCTGCCCGCCGGAGCTGCAAGCGAAAGGCTGCGCACCGCTTTCCGCTGGCTAACTCGGCGGCCGTCAGGCCGACCGACTCCGCTTCAGCACGGGAGCTGGAGTCGGGCAAGGGGCACCGAAGGGTACCGGAAGGATCACGTTCGGACACCGGGAAGTCGAGTGCCGGGCCGCCGAAAGCGAGCTCGGGGCCCCGGTTTGTCCGTCCCACCCGGAGGCCCATATCTCGAGAAGGCACAGGCCGATTTCCTCCGGGTTTGGCTCGCTGCGTGCGGCCGGACGAGGCGCAGCGAACGGTACCGAGCACTCGGAGGTGCGGCGCTGCCCGCCGGAGGTACAGCGAAAGGCTGCAAACCGCTTTCCGCCTCCTCTCCCCTCGGGCGTGAGACCGACGGTCGTCTGGTTTGCTTCCGCGGCAAGAGCAGGACGAGGGGCACCGAGCGGTACCAGAACGAACCCGGTCGCACACCGGGATGTGGAGTGCCCGGCCCAAACCCGCTACCCCCCCCCCCCCCCCCAACACCCGAAAGCGAGCCCCGGTTTGTGGATTAAAAGTGAAGCGGCAAAGATTTGTAAAACAGCGTGAAATGATGAACCAGAAGCCCAAAGTAATGGTGGGAATAAAAGTTCCAAAATGTGAAATGGTGAACCAGAAGTTGTGTGAACTGTTTAACCCAAAGTGGCAAAAATGGATTAAAAGGGGTGAAATGATCGACCGCAAAGCAGGGCAAGCATTAAACAAAAGCAGCAGCATTTTTTAAAAAGGGACAAATGGTTTACCAGAATCCCAAAAGAATGCTCAGAGACTTAAGTCCCAAAGGGGAAATGGTTAACCAGTAGCTGGGTGAACTGCTTAACCCAAAGTGGGAAAAAGGATAAAAAAGGGGTGAACTGATCAACCAGAAGTCGACAACAATGTGCGGCGATTAAGTCTGAAAGAGGGAAAGGTTGACCGGAAAGCAGGGAAATGATTAAACAAAAGCAGAAAAATTCAGTAAAAAGGGGCAAGTGGTGAACCAGAAGTTGGGTGAACTGCTTAACCAAAAGTGGGAAAGAGGATTAAAAGGGGAGAAATGTTGAACCAGATGTCGAAAACAATGCGCGGCGATGAAGTCTGAAAGAGGAAAAGGTTGACCGCAAAGCAGGGAAAGGATTAAACAGAAGCAGCAATATCTTTTAAAAAGGGACAAATGGTGAACCAGAATCCCAAAAGAATGCTCAGAGACTTAAGTCCCAAAGGGGCAAATGGTTAACCAGAAGCTGGGTGAACTGTTTAACCAAAAGTGGGAAAAAGGATTAAAATGTTGTGAAATGATTAACCAGAAGGCGAAAGCAAAGTGCGGCGGCGAAGTCCTAAAGGGGAAAAGGTTGACCATAAAGCAGGGAAATGATTAAACAAAAGCGGAAAAATTCAGTAAGAAGGGGCAAATGGTTAACCAGAAGTTGGGTGAACTGCTTAACCAAAAGTGGGAAAAAGGATTAAAAGGGGAGAAATGTTTAACCAGATGTCGAAAACAATGCGCGGCGATGAAGTCTGAAAGAGGAATAGGTCGACCGCAAAGCAGGGAAATGATTAAACAAAAGCAGAAAAATTCAGTAAAAAGGGGCAAATGGTGAACCAGAAGCTGGGTGAACTGCTTAACCAAAAGTGGGAAAAAGGATTAAAAGGGGAGAAATGTTGAACCAGATGTCGAAAACAAGGTGCGGCGATGAAGTCTGAAAGAGGAATAGGTCGACCGCAAAGCAGGGAAAGGTTTAATCAAAAGCAGCAATATCTTTTAAAAAGGGACAAATGGTGAACCAGAATCACAAAAGAATGCTCAGAGACTTAAGTCCCAAAGGGGAAATGGTTAACCAGTAGCTGGGTGAACTGTCCAACCCAAAGTGGGAAAAAGGATTAAAAGGGGTGAAATGATTAACCAGGAGGCTAAAGCAATGTGCCGCGGTGAAGTCCTAAAGGGGAAAAGGTTGACCAGAAAGCAGGGAAAGCATTAAACAAAAGCGGCAACATTTTTTAAAAAGTGGCAAATGGTTAACCAGAATCCCAAAAGAATGCTCAGAGACTTAAGTCCCAAAGGGAAATGGTGAACCAGAAGCTGGGTGAACTGGTGAACCAAAAGTGGGAAAAAGGATTAAAAGGGGAGAAATGATTAACCAGGAGGCTGAAGCAATGTGCCGCGGTGAAGTCCTAAAGGGTAAAAGGTTGACAAGAAAGCAGGGAAATGATTAAACCAAAGCGGAAAAATTCAGTATAATGGGGCAAATGGTTAACCAGAAGCTGGGTGAAATGGTTAACCAAAAGTGGCAAAAAAAGATTTAAAGGGGAAAAATGATTAACCAGAAGTCGACAACAATGCTCGGCGATGAAGTCTGAAAGGGGAAAAGGTTGACCAGAAAGCAGGGAAACGATTAAACAAAAGCGGCAACATTTTTTAAAAAGTGGCAAATGGTTAACCAGAATCCCAAAAGAATGCTCAGAGACTAAGTCCCAAAGGGGAAATGGTTAACCAGAAGCTGGGGGAAATGGTTAACCAAAAGTTGCAAAAATGATTAAAAGGGGTGAAATGATTAACCAGGAGGCTGAAGCAATGTGCCGCGGTGAAGTCCTAAAGGGGAAAAGGTTGACCACAAAGCAGGGAAAGCATTAAACAAAAGCGGCAACATTTTTTAAAAATTGGCAAATGATTAACCAGAATCCCAAAAGAATGCTCAGAGACTAAGTCCCAAAGGGGAAATGGTTAACCAGAAGCAGGGGGAAATGGTTAACCAAAAGTTGCAAAAATGATTAAAAGGGGTGAAATGATTAACCAGGAGGCTGAAGCAATGTGCCGCGGTGAAGTCCTAAAGGGGAAAAGGTTGACCACAAAGCAGGGAAAGCATTAAACAAAAGCGGCAACATTTTTAAAAAAGTGGCAAATGATTAACCAGAATCCCAAAAGAATGCTCAGAGACTAAGTCCCAAAGGGGAAATGGTTAACCAGAAGCTGGGGGAAATGGTTAACCAAAAGTTGCAAAAATGATTAAAAGGGGTGAAATGATTAACCAGGAGGCTAAAGCAATGTGCCGCGGTGAAGTCTGAAAGAGGGAAAGGTTGACCAGAAAGCATTAAACAAAAGTGGCAACATTTTAAAATAATTGGCAAATGGTTAACCAGAATCCAAAAGAATGCTCAGAGACTAAGTCCCAAAGGGGAAATGGTTAACCAGAAGCTGGGGGAAATGGTTAACCAAAAGTTGCAAAAATGATTAAAAGGGGTGAAATGATTAACCAGGAGGCTAAAGCAATGTGCCGCGGTGAAGTCCTAAAGGGGAAAAGGTTGACCAGAAAGCAGGGAAAGCATTAAACAAAAGCGGCAACATTTTTTAAAAAGTGGCAAATGGTTAACCAGAATCCCAAAAGAATGCTCAGAGACCAAGTCCCAAAGGGGAAATGGTTAACCAGAAGCTGGGGGAAATGGTTAACCAAAAGTTGCAAAAATGATTAAAAGGGGTGAAATGATTAACCAGGAGGCTGAAGCAATGTGCCGCGGTGAAGTCTGAAAGAGGGAAAGGTTGACCAGAAAGCATTAAACAAAAGTGGCAACATTTTTTAAAAATTGGCAAATGGTTAACCAGAATCCCAAAAGAATGCTCACAGACTAAGTCCCAAAGGGGAAATGGTTAACCAGAAGCTGGGTGAAATGGTTAACCAAAAGTTACAAAAATGATTAAAAGGGGTGAAATGATCAACCAGAAGTCGAAAACAATGTGCGGCGATGAAGTCCTAAGGTGGAAAAGTTACCCAGAAGGCAGGGAAATGATCAAACGAAAGCAGCCAAAAAATTATTAAAAGAGGGGAACTGATGAACCAAAAGATGAGAAACGGCCCGCAGAGACTAAGTCCAAAACGGGAACTGGTGAACCGGAAATGATTAACCAAAAACTAAGTCCGAAGAGGGAACTGGTAAACCAGAACTGAGTAACCCGATTTTTAAAATTAATTATAAATGGGGAAACGATTGAGCAAAAGGCGGAAATTAAGTCACAGGGACCAGGTCCGAAAGGGCAAGAGGTTACCCCGTAGGGGGCATTCGTCAACTCAATCTGAAAATTTTGGAGGCAAATCTGACCAAAATGCGGAAATCGGACCACACCGCGAGGGGCGCCATTCGACGGGGCAGGGGTAGACGCGTCGAACGGTGCCTGAAGGTCCCGGCTGCGACACGTGAGTCCGGAGATATGGCCAGTCAAAGTCTGATGGGAGGTACCGAAGCCGAAAAATCGAAACGCGTTTGCGGCGATTCGGTGTCAGAAAGTCGGTCACGAATTCAAATTCGTCCCGCTGATTCGCCAATTGCCAGCCGGTTCCGGGGGGATTGGCGGGGTACCTGCAGGATAGTAAGAGGTGGCATGTCGAGACTTAGCCTGTTTACCAGACTTGTGTCCAGCGCCTCCAGGTCTGCAGAGACCGACCCGGGCTGCCGCCCAACCGACTTTTAAGCCTTTTGGGAGTGGGAATTTTTCCCATTTTTCCCCATTTTTCGGGTTTTTTGGTCGGGCTTGAAAACGGCGGCCCCGAGGCCTCCCGGGGCTGGCGGGCTTCGGCTCCCTTGCGAGAGGGTCCGAATTCCACCCGTTTAAGCCCAGAAAGGAGTTCGGAAGTCAGTCGGTCGAGGGAACCCCTTCGGAAGTCCGACGGGGATGGATTCGGCCGGCGTTTCGGATCTCCGGTCAGAGGATTCCCCCCCTGGGCGGGGGGGTGCGAGTAGCTGCCGGCAAACGGTCCCTTGCACTTGTGGCACAAAAAGTCCGAGCACAGGTTAATGAGTTGGCCGCGGAAGCCCCTATGCCGAAATGAGAAAGCCCCCGTTGCGGGGATTTAGTGACGCATCTGCGGCCGGAGGTGGGAGGCCGTCCTGCCGAATTGACACTTGTCATTCGGGCACCTAGGGATTGGTCGGGTACCCGGAGATTTTCGAGAACACGATTTTCAGAGCTTTCTCTGACAGCCCAGGTGCACTTTAAGAGTGCC
>NW_027138617.1:22500-32500 GCF_035084215.1 Heptranchias perlo
CCGCTTGGTCAGGCCCACTCGGAGGCGGATAACTCCGGAACGCCGAGGCCGATTTCCTCCGGGTATGGCTCGTTGCGTGCGGCAGGAGGAGGCGCAGCGTACGGTACCGAGCACTCGGAGGTGCGGTGCTGCCCGCCGGAGTGACAGCGAAAGGCTGCGCACCGCTTTCCGCCTGCTAACTCGGCGTCCGTGAGACCGACCGACTCCGCTTTAGCACCGGAGCTAGAGTGGGGCAAGGGGCACCGAAGGGTACCGGAACGATCACGTTCGCATACCGGGAAGTCGAGTGCCGGGCCGCTGAAAGCGAGCAGGGTGCCACCGACTCGTCGGGCCAACTCGGAGGCTGATATCTCAGGAAGGCCGAGGCCGATTTCCTCCGGGTATGGCTTGTTGCGTGCGGCAGGAGGAGGCGCAGCGTACGGTACCGAGCACTCGGAGGTGCGATGCTGCCCGCCGGAGTGACAGCGAAAGGCTGCGCACCGCTTTCCGCCTGGTAACTCGGCGTCCGTGAGACCGACCGACTCCGCTTTAGCGCCGGAGCTAGAGTGGGGCAAGGGGCACGTTTGGGTACCGGAACGATCACGTTCGCATACCGGGAAGTCGAGTGCCGGGCCGCTGAAAGCGAGCAGGGTGCCACCGACTCGTCGGGCCCACTCGGAGGCTGATATCTCAGGAAGGCCGAGGCCGATTTCCTCCGGGTATGGCTCGTTGCGTGCGGCAGGAGGCGGCGCAGCGTACGGTACCGAGCACTGGGAGGTGCGATGCTGCCCGCCGGAGTGACAGCGAAAGGCTGCGCACCGCTTTCCGCCTGCTAACTCGGCGTCCGTGAGACCGACCGACTTCGCTTTACCGCCGGAGCTAGAGTGGGGCAAGAGGCACGGTTGGGTACCGGAACGATCACGTTCGCACACCGGGAAGTCGAGTGCCGGGTCTCGAAACGGAGCCGGGTCGGCCCAATTTAAAACGGAGAATAGAGTGCTGCCCTCTGCGGGTGAAAACCTGGAAGTACGTTGGTTAATGATTTCCAGTTCACCCCGCTTGGTCAGGCCCACTCGGAGGCGGATAACTCCGGAACGCCGAGGCCGATTTCCTCCGGGTATGGCTCGTTGCGTGCGGCAGGAGGCGGCGCAGCGTACGGTACCGAGCACTCGGAGATGCGGTGCAGCCCGCCGGAGTGACAGCGAAAGGCTGCGCACCGCTTTCCGCCTGCTAACTCGGCGTCCGTGAGACCGACCGACTTCGCTTTACCGCCGGAGCTAGAGTGGGGCAAGGGGCACGGTTGAGTACCGGAAGGATGACGTTCGCACACCGGGAAGTCGAGTGCCGGGCCGCTGAAAGCGAGCAGGGTGCCACCGCTCGGGGCCCCGGTTTGTCCGTCCCACCCGGAGGCCCATATCTCCGGAAGGCACAGGCCGATTTCCACCGGGTATGGCTCGTTGTGTGCGGCCGGACCAGGCGCAGCGGACGGTACCGAGCACTCGGAGGTCGGGCGCTGCCCGCCGGAGGTACAGCGAATGGCTGCAAACCACTTTCCGCCGCCTCCCTCCGCGGGCGTGAGACCGACGGTCGTCGGGTTTGTTTCCGCGGCTAGAGCAGGACGAGGGGCAGCGAACGGTACCGGAAGGAACCCGGTCGCACACCGGGAAGTCGACTAGCGGGCCGCCGAAAGCGAGCACGGGGCCCCGGTTTGTCCGTCCCACCCGGAGGCCCATATCTCTGGAAGGCACAGGCCGATTTCCACCGGGTATGGCTCGTTGTGTGCGGCAGGACCAGGCGCAGCGGACGGTACCGAGCACTCGGAGGTCGGGCGCTGCCCGCCGGAGGTACAGCGAAAGGCTGCAAACCACTTTCCGCCACCTCCCTCCGCGGGCGTGAGACCGACGGTCGTCGGGTTTGTTTCCGCGGCTAGAGCAGGACGAGGGGCAGCGAACGGTACCGGAACGAACCCGGTCGCACACCGGGAAGTCGACCAGCGGGCCGCCGAAAGCGTGCTCGGGTCCCCGGTTTGTCTGTCCCACCCGGAGGCTGATATCTGAGGAAGTCCGAGGCCGATCTCCTCCGGCTAACTCGGCGGGCAATGTGTCCCCCCCACCATCTTCGGCTGATTACCGTGGCTGGACCGGATCAAGGAGCAACGGAACCGTGCCAGAACGACGTCGGTCGGACGGCGTGAACTGATAGTGCCGAGGCCGGAAACCGAGCCGGAAATGTGCACCGATTTATTGGTCCCACTCGCAGGCCCATATCTCCGGAAGGCCGAGGCCGATTTCCTCCGGGTATGGTTCGCTGCGTGCAGCCGGAAGGGGAGCAGCGGACGGCACTGAGCAGCCGGAGGTGCGGCGCTGCCCGCCGGAGCTGCAAGCGAAAGGCTGCGCACCGCTTTCCGCTGGTTAACTCGGCAGGCCGTCAGGCCGACCGACTCCGCTTCAGCACGGGAGCTAGAGTCGGGCAAGGGGCACCGAAGGGTACCGGAAGGATCACGTTCGGACACCGGGAAGTCGAGTGCCGGGCCGCCGAAAGCGAGCTCGGGGCCCCGGTTTGTCCGTCCCACCCGGAGGCCCATATCTCGAGAAGGCACAGGCCGATTTCCTCCGGGTTTGGCTCGCTGCGTGCGGCCGGACGAGGCGCAGCGAACGGTACCGAGCACTCGGAGGTGCGGCGCTGCCCGCCGGAGGTACAGCGAAAGGCTGCAAACCGCTTTCCGCCTCCTCTCCCCTCGGGCGTGAGACCGACGGTCGTCTGGTTTGCTTCCGCGGCAAGAGCAGGACGAGGGGCACCGAGCGGTACCAGAACGAACCCGGTCGCACACCGGGATGTGGAGTGCCCGGCCCAAACCCGCTACCCCCCCCCCCCCCCCCCCACCCGAAAGCGAGCCCCGGTTTGTGGATTAAAAGTGAAGCGGCAAAGATTTGTAAAACAGCGTGAAATGATGAACCAGAAGCCCAAAGTAATGGTGGGAATAAAAGTTCCGAAATGTGAAATGGTGAACCAGAAGTTGTGTGAACTGTTTAACCCAAAGTGGCAAAAATGGATTAAAAGGGGTGAAATGATCGACCGCAAAGCAGGGCAAGCATTAAACAAAAGCAGCAGCATTTTTTAAAAAGGGACAAATGGTTTACCAGAATCCCAAAAGAATGCTCAGAGACTTAAGTCCCAAAGGGGCAAATGGTTAACCAGAAGCTGGGTGAACTGCTTAACCCAAAGTGGGAAAAAGGATAAAAAAGGGGTGAACTGATCAACCAGAAGTCGACAACAATGTGCGGCGATTAAGTCTGAAAGAGGGAAAGGTTGACCGGAATGCAGGGAAATGATTAAACAAAAGCAGAAAAATTCAGTAAAAAGGGGCAAGTGGTGAACCAGAAGTTGGGTGAACTGCTTAACCAAAAGTGGGAAAGAGGATTAAAAGGGGTGAAATGATGAACCAGAAGGCGAAAGCAATGTGCCGCGTCGAAGTCCTAAAGGGGAAAAGGTTGACCAGAAAGCAGGGAAATGATTAAACAAAAGCAGAAAAATTCAGTAAAAAGGGGCAAGTGGTGAACCAGAAGTTGGGTGAACTGCTTAACCAAAAGTGGGAAAGAGGATTAAAAGGGGAGAAATGTTGAACCAGATGTCGAAAACAATGCGCGGCGATGAAGTCTGAAAGAGGAAAAGGTTGACCGCAAAGCAGGGAAAGCATTAAACAAAAGCAGCAGCATTTTAAAAAAAGGGACAAATGGTTTACCAGAATCCCAAAAGAATGCTCAGAGACTTAAGTACCAAAGGGCAAATGGTTAACCAGAAGCTGGGTGAACTGTTTAACCAAAAGTGGGAAAAAGGATTAAAAGGGGTGAAATGATTAACCAGAAGGCGAAAGCAATGTGCCGCGTCGAAGTCCTAAAGGGGAAAAGGTTGACCATAAAGCAGGGAAATGATTAAACAAAAGCAGAAAAATTCAGTAAAAAGGGGCAAATGGTTAACCAGAAGTTGGGTGAACTGCTTAACCAAAAGTGGGAAAGAGGATTAAAAGGGGAGAAATGTTGAACCAGATGTCGAAAACAATGCGCGGCGATGAAGTCTGAAAGAGGAAAAGGTTGACCGCAAAGCAGGGAAAGGATTAAACAAAAGCAGCAATATCTTTTAAAAAGGGACAAATGGTGAACCAGAATCACAAAAGAATGCTCAGAGACTTAAGTCCCAAAGGGGCAAATGGTTAACCAGAAGCTGGGTGAACTGTTTAACCAAAAGTGGGAAAAAGGATTAAAATGTTGTGAAATGATTAACCAGAAGGCGAAAGCAAAGTGCGGCGGCGAAGTCCAAAAGGGGAAAAGTTTGACAAGAAAGCAGGGAAATGATTAAACCAAAGCGGAAAAATTCAGTAAAAAGGGGCAAATGGTTAACCAGAAGCAGGGTGAACTGCTTAACCAAAAGCGGGAAAGAGGATTAAAAGGGGAGAAATGTTGAACCAGATGTCGAAAACAATGCGCGGCGATGAAGTCTGAAAGAGGAAAAGGTTGACCGCAAAGCAGGGAAAGGATTAAACAGAAGCAGCAATATCTTTTAAAAAGGGACAAATGGTGAACCAGAATCCCAAAAGAATGCTCAGAGACTTAAGTCCCAAAGGGGCAAATGGTTAACCAGAAGCTGGGTGAACTGTTTAACCAAAAGTGGGAAAAAGGATTAAAATGTTGTGAAATGATTAACCAGAAGGCGAAAGCAAAGTGCGGCGGCGAAGTCCTAAAGGGGAAAAGGTTGACCAGAAAGCAGGGAAATGATTAAACAAAAGCAGAAAAATTCAGTAAAAAGGGGCAAATGGTTAACCAGAAGTTGGGTGAACTGCTTAACCAAAAGTGGGAAAGAGGATTAAAAGGGGAGAAATGTTGAACCAGATGTCGAAAACAATGCGCGGCGATGAAGTCTGAAAGAGGAAAAGGTTGACCGCAAAGCAGGGAAAGGATTAAACAGAAGCAGCAATATCTTTTAAAAAGGGACAAATGGTGAACCAGAATCACAAAAGAATGCTCAGAGACTTAAGTCCCAAAGGGGCAAATGGTTAACCAGAAGCTGGGTGAACTGTTTAACCAAAAGTGGGAAAAAGGATTAAAAGGGGAGAAATGTTTAACCAGAAGGTGAAAGCAAAGTGCGGCGGCGAAGTCCAAAAGGGGAAAAGTTTGACAAGAAAGCAGGGAAATGATTAAACCAAAGCGGAAAAATTCAGTAAAAAAGGGGCAAATGGTTAAACAGAAGCAGGGTGAACTGCTTAACCCAAAGTGGGAAAAAGGATTAAAAGGGGAGAAATGTTTAACCAGATGTCGTAAACAAGGTGCGGCGATGAAGTCGGAAAGAGGGAAAGGTGGACCGCAAAGCAGGGAAAGCATTAAACAAAAGCAGCAACATTTTTAAAAAAGGGACAAATGGTGAACCAGAATCCCAAAATAATGCTCAGAGACTTAAGTCCCAAAGGGGCAAATGGTTAACCAGTAGCTGGGTGAACTGTCTAACCCAAAGTGGGAAAAAGGATTAAAAGGGGTGAAATGATTAACCAGAAGGCGAAAGCAAAGTGCGGCGGCGAAGTCGTAAGGGGAAAAGGTTGACCAGAAAGCAGGGAAAGCATTAAACAAAAGCGGCAACATTTTTTAAAAAGTGGCAAATGGTTAACCAGAATCCCAAAAGAATGCTCAGAGACTTAAGTCCCAAAGGGGAAATGGTTAACCAGAAGCTGGGTGAACTGGTGAACCAAAAGTGGGAAAAAGGATTAAAAGGGGAGAAATGTTTAACCAGAAGGCAAAAGCAAAGTGCGGCGGCGAAGTCCAAAAGGGGAAAAGGTTGACAAGAAAGCAGGGAAATGATTAAACCAAAGCGGAAAAATTCAGTATAATGGGGCAAATGGTTAACCAGAAGCTGGGTGAAATGGTTAACCGAAAGTGGCAAAAAAAGATTTAAAGGGGAAAAATGATTAACCAGAAGTCGACAACAATGCGCGGCGATGAAGTCTGAAAGGGGAAAAGGTTGACCACATAGCAGGGAAACGATTAAACAAAAGCGGCAACATTTTTTAAAAAGTGGCAAATGATTAACCAGAATCCCAAAAGAATGCTCAGAGACTAAGTCCCAAAGGGGAAATGGTTAACCAGAAGCTGGGGGAAATGGTTAACCAAAAGTTGCAAAAATGATTAAAAGGGGTGAAATGATTAACCAGGAGGCTAAAGCAATGTGCCGCGGTGAAGTCTGAAAGAGGGAAAGGTTGACCAGAAAGCATTAAACAAAAGCGGCAACATTTTTTAAAAATTGGCAAATGATTAACCAGAATCCCAAAAGAATGCTCAGAGACTAAGTCCCATAGGGGAAATGGTTAACCAGAAGCTGGGGGAAATGGTTAACCAAAAGTTGCAAAAATGATTAAAAGGGGTGAAATGATTAACCAGAAGTCGAAAATAATGTGCGGCGATGAAGTCCTAAAGGGGAAAAGTTTGACCACAAAGCAGGGAAAGCATTAAACAAAAGCGGCAACATTTTTAAAAAAGTGGCAAATGATTAACCAGAATCCCAAAAGAATGCTCAGAGACTAAGTCCCAAAGGGGAAATGGTTAACCAGAAGCTGGGGGAAATGGTTAACCAAAAGTTGCAAAAATGATTAAAAGGGGTGAAATGATTAACCAGGAGGCTGAAGCAATGTGCCGCGGTGAAGTCTGAAAGAGGGAAAGGTTGACCAGAAAGCATTAAACAAAAGTGGCAACATTTTAAAAAAATTGGCAAATGGTTAACCAGAATCCCAAAAGAATGCTCAGAGACTAAGTCCCAAAGGGGAAATGGTTAACCAGAAGCTGGGGGAAATGGTTAACCAAAAGTTGCAAAAATGATTAAAAGGGGTGAAATGATTAACCAGGAGGCTAAAGCAATGTGCCGCGGTGAAGTCTGAAAGAGGGAAAGGTTGACCAGAAAGCATTAAACAAAAGCGGCAACATTTTTTAAAAATTGGCAAATGATTAACCAGAATCCCAAAAGAATGCTCAGAGACCGAGTCCCAAAGGGGAAATGGTTAACCAGAAGCTGGGGGAAATGGTTAACCAAAAGTTGCAAAAATGATTAAAAGGGGTGAAATGATTAATCAGGAGGCTAAAGCAATGTGCCGCGGTGAAGTCTGAAATTGGGAAAGGTTGACCAGAAAGCATTAAACAAAAGCGGCAACATTTTTTAAAAATTGGCAAATGATTAACCAGAATCCCAAAAGAATGCTCAGAGACTAAGTCCCAAAGGGGAAATGGTTAACCAGAAGCTGGGGGAAATGGTTAACCAAAAGTTGCAAAAATGATTAAAAGGGGTGAAATGATTAACCAGGAGGCTAAAGCAATGTGCCGCGGTGAAGTCTGAAAGAGGGAAAGGTTGACCAGAAAGCATTAAACAAAAGCGGCAACATTTTTTAAAAATTGGCAAATGATTAACCAGAATCCCAAAAGAATGCTCAGAGACTAAGTCCCAAAGGGGAAATGGTTAACCAGAAGCTGGGGGAAATGGTTAACCAAAAGTTGCAAAAATGATTAAAAGGGGTGAAATGATTAACCAGGAGGCTGAAGCAATGTGCCGCGGTGAAGTCTGAAAGAGGCAAAGGTTGACCGGAAAGCATTAAACAAAAGTGGCAACATTTTTTAAAAATTGGCAAATGGTTAACCAGAATCCCAAAAGAATGCTCAGAGACTAAGTCCCAAAGGGGAAATGGTTAACCAGAAGCTGGGGGAAATGGTTAACCAAAAGTTGCAAAAATGATTAAAAGGGGTGAAATGATCAACCAGAAGTCGAAAATTATGTGCGGCGATGAAGTCCTAAGGGGGAAAAGTTACCCAGAAGGCAGGGAAATGATCAAACGAAAGCAGCCAAAAAATTATTAAAAGAGGGGAACTGATGAACCAAAAGGAGAGAAACGGCCCGCAGAGACTAAGTCCAAAACGGGAACTGGTGAACCGGAAATGATTAACCAAAAACTAAGTCCGAAGAGGGAACTGGTAAACCAGAACTGAGTAACCCGATTTTTAAAATTAATTATAAATGGGGAAACGATTGAGCAAAAGGCGGAAATTAAGTCACAGGGACCAGGTCCGAAAGGGCAAGAGGTTACCCCGTAGGGGGCATTCGTCAACTCAATCTGAAAATTTTGAAGGCAAATCTGACCAAAATGCGGAAATCGGACCACACCGCGAGGGGCGCCATTCGACGGGGCAGGGGTAGACGCGTCGAACGGTACCTGAAGGTCCCGGCTGCGACACGTGAGTCCGGAGATATGGCCAGTCAAAGTCTGATGGGAGGTACCGAAGCCGAAAAATCGAAACGCGTTTGCGGCGATTCGGTGTCAGAGAGTCGGTCACGAATTCAAATTCGTCCCGCTGATTCGCCAATTGCCAGCCGGTTCCGGGGGGATTGGCGGGGTACCTGCAGGATAGTAAGAGGTGGCATGTCGAGACTTAGCCTGTTTACCAGACTTGTGTCTAGCGCCTCCAGGTCTGCAGAGACCGACCCGGGCTGCCGCCCAACCGACTTTTAAGCCTTTTGGGAGTGGGAATTTTTCCCATTTTTCCCCATTTTTCGGGTTTTTTGGTCGGGCTTGAAAACGGCGGCCCCGAGGCCTCCCGGGGCTGGCGGGCTTCGGCTCCCTTGCGAGAGGGTCCGAATTCCACCCGTTTAAGCCCAGAAAGGAGTTCGGAAGTCAGTCGGTCGAGGGAACCCCTTCGGAAGTCCGACGGGGATGGATTCGGCCGGCGTTTCGGATCTCCGGTCAGAGGATTCCCCCCCTGGGCGGGGGGGTGCGAGTAGCTGCCGGCAAACGGTCCCTTGCACTTGTGGCACAAAAAGTCCGAGCACAGGTTAATGAGTTGGCCGCGGAAGCCCCTATGCCGAAATGAGAAAGCCCCCGTTGCGGGGATTTAGTGACGCATCTGCGGCCGGAGGTGGGAGGCCGTCCTGCCGAATTGACACTTGTCATTCGGGCACCTAGGGATTGGTCGGGTACCCGGAGATTTTCGAGAACACGATTTTCAGAGCTTTCTCTGACAGCCCAGGTGCACTTTAAGAGTGCCTGAAAAAGTGACACTTGGCAAAAGGCTCTCAATTTCAAAGCGGAGACCTTTACAAGAGCACTCGGAAGTCACCTGTCAGCATTTAAAGCTACATCAGGCGGCAATTTTCGAACTCTTTGTCAGTCTGAAATCGTGTTGAGCCTCGACAGCGTCGGGCTCAGGCAGGAGGAGCTTGCCAGCAGAGAGAGGCTCACCATGGATTGCTGGTGGATGCTTTTCGAAAACATATACACATTATATTATATTATAATAATATAAAGAAAAAAAAGAGTTTCTCAAAATCTCTGTGACACTTTGCAGATTTTTTTGAAAGCCAATAAAGAGAACTCTTTAACTTGAAAGTCACCTGTGCCGGCATAGCGATGACTTTTAAAACAGGTTGACACTTTCGAGCCGCGGCGGCTCTGAATCACCCCAGACACCAAGTGTGTTTGTGGGCAAGGCACCGCGGCCGGTGGGCTGCTTTTATAATAACGGGCACGCAGACTTTTTGAGAGGAATCGGTACTCTCTTCCGATCGATTTGGCGACTCGCGTCCGACATGGGAGGGCCCGAGCGGTCCAGCCAAGGCTGGTGTTCAGGCTCGTCAGGTTCCTCTCTCTGTCCCAAGTGGCAGACGGACAGTTTTAAAAGTCAGTGGGTTTTGTCGGCACGACTCTCCTGTTCACCCGCTGGCGTATTGCTCTCTTGTGAGGCCGAGAAGTCCACCTGTGTTGTCTAACAGAGGTCCGATTCAAGCTCCAGAGCCCGGGTGTCTGCCGTCTCGAGTGGAGCGGGAATGTGCACAGCAAGTCCCGTTCTGGTAGCTGAACACGAGATTTCTCTAGCAACTGAGCACCAAAACACGTCACCCTTTTAGAGCTGGAGGGCTGAGTGTGTGCATGTATCTTGAACGCTATGGTTTGCAAACTCCAGTCGGACCTGGCACACCAACCTCTCCCCTGTCACGGGCAGGG